>NC_049980.1:12531216-12589429 GCF_000003815.2 Branchiostoma floridae | reverse complement strand
TACCGCTATCAGCAAAAATGCGGCCCGGTCGTAGATACATCGCACATCGCAGCACGCATAAACGTCTTACATCACATCCATTGAAAACGTGTGAAATGACACGTTCATGAAAAAAAACGTTTTGTTTCTTTTTCCCTTTGCTACATCTGGGACGGTCAGGGTCGCTGGCTCTCGTTTGCCCGCCAAGACTCCAAACCGGTCCCGTCCAGACGCCGGGCGTACCACGTGTTTGCTGAACGAGAACTTGGGAATGACTTTTTCGGACCCTCCCTTCCGGCAAGCTGCGTCTAGTTTAAACTTGAATAGGTCCTACTCCTCTTTTCCCCACCCAGAGCGGTTTTGTCACACTTGTCGGTGATATAAGAGGAAGAAGGCCGTCCTTGGGGTAAGGGTGGAGCTTGTGCCTTAAAGGGAAGGACTTGAAGCCGGTGAACCACAAAAGTTCGTCGCGTCCGGTCGGAGCCACTTCGCGCCCTGTCGGATTTAGACGGTCTCTCGTCCTGCACTTGTTCTCTGCGGTGAAGCGTCCCTGTACGGTGTGTTCGCCAACGCACTCTAGATCTGTCGCTGATTTTTGGAGAAAAGGGAGGAGTTACAACAGGTAAGGACTTTCTGGTTGCTTTCTTTTAAATTTTCTGTCTTCTGTTTTATTGCCTTAGGGTAATTCATAACGTCCTTTAGCCGACTTTGAAATGGTTATTGCAAACTAGTGGTCCGTCTTTGTTCATGTCGCATGTTTTCCTCAGGATGAATCACAGAACACAACGGTTTTATGATATGTATTGTTGGGATAGCATACCTTCATGTGCGTTTTGTATTGTATTGTATTGTAACATTGGAAAGAGAAACGCTCCTTATGGTAGATTTCTGAGATTCCCACGCCTTAGAATGTAACAAGGTGTTTCCGCATGCCGCGCCTCTTAGGCCTACCTTATTGATAATGAGTCTTTCTTTATCTAAGCTGGAGTGACTCAGCGTGTACTGCTAATCGTTATAAAAACTAACAGCCCATCAACATAAGAACAGTAGCAGTTTGTGCCCGTCAGGGACGTCTATTCATTTGGCACGTTTACCCGGCTTGTCACCGAAACTATCTGAGGAATTTTCAACTTGTTCCGCCTGGCCTCCTCGTGAGTTACCCGATGAGGTGAACTCGGTGGTAGTGTAATCCAGCCTATATCGCACGGGGGAAGTTTATACTCACCCAGACCCTGTCCAAAGGCTATCAGCCAGACGTGAACCGTAGGTAAAGATTACGACGGTAGTGTTGAGAAATGCGATCAAGGCTGGCGGAGGTTTGAACATGACTCGGAAGTGGTCGGCAACCCTCGGCTGTTCTCGTAGCTTCCCCGTCACAGTTCGCTGTCACTTCGGCAGAGTTTAAGCACGGTTTCGGAAGCGTGCCGTTTTACTCGCGGTTTAAGTGCGTTGTTTTCAAACCATATTACAAGGGGCTTGCTGGGCTAATCTTTACCTTGTAAAACAAGATCAAAAACATGACTATTATAGAAAAAGCTGCAGGGCAGCTTAGATAAAATTATCGCCTGGGGATTTACATGTGTTAATGTTTTATGTGGCCTGTTTTATTGGCTGCCTTTCTACAGCTTCAGAAAACTGTGGCCCAAATTCACGGACAGCGTTCTATCATAAATCATCGCCTATATGTAAGTGGCTGATTGACCTTGAGAACAGCCATCGGGAAACAGCTTGAAAGCAGTTAAGGGAGACATGGCGTTTTTTTGTTGACGGTTTCCGCGGTGGTCTCGCCGCGAACTGCAAACTATCCCGAAAAATGCTTTGTTTCCACCCACCGAGACCTACAGTAAACACTTGTTTAGATACCCCAAACGCTTCCACTTTCGTAGCATATGATGTCATACGCAAGACCACCTAAGTATGTACAAAATTGCATGATTGATAAAGCTGTCATGTCCATAGCGCTCCACTCATCATGACGGGTGAGCCTGTTTCGTTTCCAGGACAGTCTGCCCATTCTAGAAAGCCGAAAGGGCCAATCTAACGAGCTCAATATATCCCAACCCCCGCATTCAGCACAGGCTGCTTTCCTGAGTTAATTTTCATTGCAAGTCGCTACTATACCGGGCAGTAACATGCATGACTGGTGTCTCACTTGGATGTAGTATCATGGTTGCGTTGGCGAAGTTTAGAGTATTTGTCTTGCCACGACAGATGGAGTTTCGTGTTGACGGCTCTGCGTACCCCCCAAAGTCTTCTCAGTACATTGTAGAAGTATTCCAAATAGCTCTGCAAAATTTATTCCTATTTTGACGCCAATATCACATCCAATACTGGTCCTCGTGTATACAAAAGCAGTGTGTATTTCTCAATTTGCCTCATCTGCCTATGTGCAAATAAGAAAATCAAATGATACACCTAAAAAACATGATTGAAGCCTGGTGAAGTTCACCCCCAGATAAACTTACACATGTCACACGTATAAAGTACCCATCATTTATCATTAAGTAGTTTTGCCAATTTGCATTATCTATGCAAATCACTTTCTCATTTGCACGTTTGGTATTTCATTATAGAAGACAAACAAATTAAACAAACACAACTGCAAAGAAAATGTAATTGGCCTAAACTTTATCTTTGCCCCATCGAAGGTTGCTAACATTTTTTTACATTTTGATCACGGAAAAACAATTGCATGAAAGTGAGAGGTGGCGCTTTCTAGTGGTGGAGAGTGTATTTATGGCACAGGCTGGGAAATGCTCGATCCTGTCTCTCGTGATAATGATATAGATTTCTTCATAGAGAGCAGCCAGTCCGCCCGCGTGTATTATGGACTATTTCCATACAGACGACAGAAGTATCGGTCAGTCGCACTGTGTACGATGAAAATTGGGGTGTGTGCAGAATCTCTCCCACCTTCCCAGGGACTTTGAACTTTGTGAATCTGATATGATGTACAAAATCTGGACATCTGCTGAGCCTCTCTAAAGGCCGTCTCGGTGAGCGTGGTTTGATGTATAACCCGTCTGGGGCACGGCAGTGAACCCTGGGAAGGTCCACCTCTCACGTCTGTCTTTACTTTTGTGGCACTTCTGTTAAGTCAGTACCATATCGACACTTGCTCTCCGAAGGCCTGTCACATAATTCACAGGAGCCACAGGGTCCACATCTACCTAGATAAGAACTAATTGCCAAGGCGAAACTATTGTGGGAGATGAATAGCAGACATGGGAAAGATGATGATAATGATTGTGATAAGAAATGAATCTTCTCAAATATGTAAATAGGGTCGTCCTTGGGTCTTTCATTCGTTCCAAATAAAATTTTTCTTATAAGCATTTACAAAAGACGATCTAGAGTCAAGACGCTTCATTTCTTACTTTGCTGTACAAGAAACTGCATCGGCAGAGCTGAAAATCCTGAAGAAGTGTTGTCCAAACTTCGGGTTAATTCTAGTCAATCTTGGATAATGGCAGACACCACGTGCACATGCATGAGTGTAAGATGATCCCTACAGAAACCATAAACTGTGCAGTTGTTCTATGACAGAACAGTTGACTACGTGCAGCACCGAAGGAGGAAGAATAGATCAAAGCAAAAACACCACAGACATGGCGTAACGTAACATTACAGGAAAGTTATCAACCCAAAAGACTGCCGAAACTGTCTTCATCAACCCTGCAGGTGTTTGATGGCGTGTTGGGACCACTGTACCGTCCGTGCAAATGTTGTTCCAAACGAAACTGATAAGATCCGTCAATCCACATGGGCACTTCTCTGGTTCACAACTCGTGTAGCTGTCACAATCAATATACCCTTAGAAAATCACCTGTTCTCGTATAACGTTATACTAACGTTGGATGGGCCTAAATTGGCAGGTATTTCATGAAGTGTCATAAACATGCGCCCATTTTATCCTGCCATTTCCGCCGTCATATCTTAAGTGTTTGTTTTACCTTTACCACACAGTAGAGGTTAGCGGTTACGTTCATTACCGTTTTCCCCAAGAGTGTGCTAAATTTCTGTCAACGCTACCGGAGCTGTGTAAACATGGCACTCCGGTCTGATAGGGACGGAGCACGGTTTATTTAGACTACAAGCGAAGCTGTTTCTTTGTAGTCTTTAATGACTCCGCCCAGACTCTAATTATATTTCAGTGTGACCTTTTTGTGAACGATTGTACGATAGCCCTTATAATCAGTTGCAAAAATGATAAGTTATACAAAAATATACGTCATATACACTCACCATGACGTTATGATACATTTTGTCTGTAACGAACGGTACAGCGATACAAATCGAGAACGTTCGTTCAAAAAATATAAAACCAACCGGAAACCAGAAATCACCGTGAATATCATTGCTTTGGGGGGATATCCTGTACATAGTAGAGTAGACTATCGCACCACAGCCATATCTCAGTAAGACATCTGGAGCCACATAGTCCCAGTTTTTTTCAGCCTGCCGTATGTTGTGGATATCCTGTTAAGCTAGTACTGTGTCTATTTTATCGCTGATTCTGTCTATGTATTTTCCCACCGACTCTCCTAAGGCAACAGACATGCAGATCGTAAGAAATTGAAGCTAGGAAGTGAAATTGCAATTCACAACCTGAGACCTTTCCAGGACCTTTGATGTGGCTTCCTGCTAGTATAAATGGCGTGCATAGCATGAAGAAATAAGTGTGGAAACACACACAGACATACAAACAAACAGACACGCCCAAAACAGTACCTGTCATTTCAATGACATACATTATGTCGTGCAAGTACCATGCATGCATCGTGCTCCTTTTCTAAACTAATTTTCATAAGCCACGTGGCAGTACCCAAAAATTGCCATTGGCACAGTCGTGAGTAAAGGTAACTTGAATCAATGCTCCCATGGGATCTGACAGACGATATGTACGACAAAGCCATTGGCTGGCAGCCACAAGAAGCATACTTGCGGTTTGAAGTACGCACCATAAAGTTTTCAGTCAACCATTGCTTGTTCACTTTGAACAAACCCATTCCCATGGCCACCAATCGACAGATATACCACGTTACTAGTCACTTTTGTGACAAAGCCAAAAGAAACAAGCGAGTGTTTTTGTCCTTGAAGTACCATCGACAGGGCTGGGAATTGATCTACGTGTCCTTCTCTCCCTTTTGGCCCACATCGTGGCAATGGAACATTCCATACACTTTAACACCAATGGTGTGCAACTAAAGTAGATGTACCCACCAATCCCCGCATTACAGGTTGTTACTATCGTCCTTGTAATGTTTTATTCCCTGAAAATGTATGTGCAGGCCTAGGTGACACGTGATGGCCGCATGTCTGACAACGTGTAACGCGCGTGTTCGACAGCATGTATGGAAATAGAAACCGCCAGTCGTATGCAAATCAAAGTCGCCGTTTATAACAAAATCTGCTTTAATCTAATTTGGCCTTATCCAGGACGAGGTCTAATACAAACAACTTAATCCTCTATGATAAAACGGATTTTTCAACGCGATTCTCAATACGGCAAAGTTGATCCATTGATCCATGTTATACACTGGTAACTTTTGTACAAAACTTTTGCACTTCTTTTCTTTTACAACTAAACGTTTACATACACGTGTGGGTTGCAAATCAGAAAATACAATACTCCAGCATTTTGTACCTTGCAATGAAAACCACCACCCTCGTCGTTTTATAAACAGGCAACCTGATCTACGCTTAAGCGCACGATTGAGTGAAACCTGTCCAAACCCATTGCTAATTCAGTACAGACCAGGAGCAACTGTCGGTCAGGGTTTTAAAAGACCCTGTTTCGTGTCATGATCCGATGAAGTTGTACCGAAGGATAGTTTGTATCTCAGATTAATTGGATAAGCCACAAATGCCGACTACCGCCTTTGTGCCCGACTTATCTTGTCTTTCTGTAAAAACAGCGCTTTGCAAAATTTAGGCTCTAACCTAACTATAGCTATACATATATCTCAATGCAAAGGTATCTTTTTTTAACATGGTGATATTCAGTTCACGGTGATGTTATAGTACAGCACAAAAAGATTTTCCTAACTTAACATTTTGTGTTATATCTTTCGTTTCATTTCCAAACGTGTTGGTGCATGGAAATCTTAATTAGATAGCTTCACTTCATTCTGTTTACAGGACCTCACTGAAACGTTAAAAAGATCATAACATGTACAAGGTCTGTATGGTGCTAGTGGCGTTCTGAATTAATTTATCCAGATGGATATTGTCATATGTCAAACTGACATAACCGATTTCATGATATGAAGCTTGAGCAAAGACAATTTTGAAAACGGGGGGAGTGCTCTTTCGGCGGAAGACGTTTGTAGAGAGTTAATAATCACCTAAGAAGATGGTCCTTATAGCCCATCCGGTCGTCCTGCCGGGATCTAGGAAGAACATGTAACATGGGATTGTTATTCTAAGAATATGATGTGAGTCCAATTAATTTCTCTCTGTATCGAATTTGTCATAACGTTTTTGCTTTGGCGTGACCTTCACCAGTAATGCTGTCACCTTGACTCGCTCCGCTGTTATTTGATTCGGAGATTTGAGATTTGAGAAAGAAAACGTCTGGTGAAGCAATATTTGAGGGCCTGTCTCACAGGGACTCTCCATTTGAGGCGAAATCACGAGGGGTGTTTGGGGGCGAGTCGTTGGGACACTGGGTTTAACCTCTATAATTAAGACCCCAGACGTTGACGGTTTGCTTTGATGGACCGATTATCACCCCGACAGAAGCGCGACCCCTCTTGTGTCCTTACCGGATTTACCGGGGCTTAGACCGACATCAAACGCGGAGGTCGTAATTTAAGTACGAAGTCTGCCGGGGAAAGATTTATATATGTGTCACGGAATTTAGACGTCACTTGACCCAGTCTGTATTTGGGCCAGTCTTGTTTCAACTTGAAATTCCATCTGTAAATGTGTCTATTGACCTTATTGTGGGCGATGCTTTCTTTTCTATGTTGAACGATTCCATTAGTTTGGACTAAATGATGAGCACGACTGTTTAGCGTCATCGCCAAGTCGGTAAGCCTAAAACAAGATAAGGTTTAGTTGTTTGTTTCCTTTCTTCTCAGTTGCCTGTCCATTTGGTGTCAAAGTACGATTATAGATGAATTATCAGCCATTAAAATATTTTCATATTAAGAAAACGTCATTCATCTTAGTCAAACTAAATTCAATTACGGTAACATACCCCCATCTATGACAGATTAGCCATGTTTGATTTATTCCAAACCTTCAGTCGGCGATTTGCTCAGGAGATAAGCTTTGGCGAGTGATGTGCCGTCAGCCGGACAGCAGCAAGCACATGGTCCCCTGTCGCTCAGTGTTTATAGTCTCTACCAGACTGGCTGCGTTGGCTAATAGAGGGAATAATCTGACTGCAGAGTTTGCTAACAAAGGCTTTCTAACTTTGAATTACCTCGCAGCTCAGCATGGGGAATGTTAACCCTATCGTGGACTAAATGTACAATTATTTGCGGACTTTTCGGGGGCCGAATTTTACGATCCGTACCACCGTAGGACGGCCTGGTGAAGGCTACACTGGGGTTCTGGCTTTCTGGATCCCCTCCTCAAATGTCAATGCTAGAGGTGTTTCTGAGCGATGGGGCGGAGGTGGAAGGAACCCCGTCAAGTCCGAAGTTGTCATTTGATGATATCTGAATCAATTAGCGGCTCTAGGGTGTCTTTTAGCCTGGAATGAGCCGAAATTCTTGTATTGTTTAATTAGTGACCACGCCTCCTTTTCCGTAGAGACGTTGCAGATTTGGTCAAGAAGGTGGTCTGGTGCAGGCCGAGAAACCCGTTGATTCTGGCAAGATATCTCCAGGAGTCGGTTCTACAGGAGAGGTCCTTCCACCTTCTAAGTTGCTCCTTTACAGTAGGATCGCAGAAACGACTTTGGTAAGTTCGAGTTTTACCAGTTTGCCATCAGCTTTATATGCAGCAACTTAGTTTCCGGGAAGTAGTTTGTGTTTCTAAGACAGGTCCTTTTGATAATTGGAATTTTTCAAGTTGATAGACAGCAGACAGATGCTCTCACTGAGAGCTTGTTTTAAAACAGAATATTCCACAGCTTCTATCGCAAAATCGGTCAAACGATACCTAACCTCACAGATGGAATTTTTTTATAGAAGATGTGGGCAAATCTTACCTCAATAAGCATGTAGTTTAGCTACTCCCCTCCCGTATCAATAGCGTCTCATTGGAGTTCATTTTCACGTGTTCGTGAGCAATAGAAGTGGTGCAGGATATAAACGCACCCAAGATCGATGTGGGAATTTTTATGCACTTGACCATCAATTGTGCGAATTTACGTTCAAATCTCGTAATCCGCGTCGTTTATGAAAGGTTTGAATCATGAAAACGAACTGCCAAATTCGCACGTATCCTGTTGGGTGGATATGTGTTTCGCAGCGCGGGCCTGTTTGAAGTATTTCGGTCGAAGCGGGACAAATTGGTTTGACCTTTCCCTCGTGAGTCGTTTCTCGGAACCACCTGTTTCCTAAACGGTAGGGACCATTTCCGTAAGAGCTTGTATTGCCTCCGCGTCCTGTAGGGTTTCTGAGGAAGGTGGTAGACTTCTTTAGCTTTCTCTGTGTTCATCAACTCCCCTCCTCGCCAAACACTTCGACCCCGAGTAGAAAACAACTAAGGAAAATAAACAATAAACAGCCTTTTTAGATTCCTGTCTCCTAATCGGGCCAAAGAGAAGATTCATTGATATCCTTTCAACTAGATCATAGCTTTTCCTTACAAGTTATATAATGTTAGAAAAGCCACCTTAAATGTCGTTTGCCGGCCAAAGCATAAGAGATTTGGGGGGAAAGGGCTCCAGGAGTAAGAAACCGTCCTTAGATGGGTCATCTTGTGAGCTCTTGCTACGTTCGTTTCTCTGCTTGTCGTTGGTGTATTTAAGAAAGTATTTAATTTCCGTCCGGAACGTCCCCCGCCCACCGAATTAGTCCGGGCGGGGCCCTGGAGACGCTGCCCCGCCGCCATCTGGACCACCATGTCGGACCCCGCGGATAACACGGTTATCCCTTCAGTCACCACCTCAATATGGACAGCTCAACTTATCTCTACTGATAACTGCATTTCTCCGCATTTCAAAAATCAATATTGCAAATGCAAATGTGGCAGTATGCACAAATGACTACGGAAACTAATATGGAATATACTATGTAGTAAAACCTATCATGACTAAATACTGTTGGATTTTAGCACAAATTCTACTGGGAAGCCACGACAAATATTCTGCATGTTTTATGTGATAACATCATGTTTGGCATTTGTGGATCCAGTGGCGAGCATTTAACAGGATAGTTCCTCCACCTCTCAGACAAGCGCAACCCAAAATTTGAAGGGCTCTGTGTGGTAGAACTTCTAAGCTAAGTAGATACTTGAATAGTTGATAGACGACATTCAGTACCCAAAACTTGTAAACTTATCCATGACCCTGTTAATTGCCATTTTATTGTTCTCTTTAGCTCTCTATATAACGTTAGCAAGTCTAGAACAGAATTTAACCGTTTGTTATCTGTGTAAGAAAAAGAATGCCAACTTTAAATATTGCATATTGCCACTTTACAAGTTCATGCCATTATGAGTCACGTGATCGACGCGCCACATGGCCATGGACGGAAATTTCCACAGTTTTCCTTGATCGCGCGACAGAGGAAATGTGAAACTGTCTCTCATTTTGTACGCTTCGCTGCGCTCCTTGACAAGTTTCACATGTTGTTGCCTTGTTTGTGGTCGTGATTTAACAATGGTGTGTTTGATAGCTACTTAATAAACAGTTGAGACGCAGGTTGGGTAGGGGAGAGAGTGTGGGGACATACTAACGTGCCGCCGTGCACGTGCTGGTACCGGTACGGCATTCCTCACACCCAGTTCTTGCGGTATGACATCCATGTGGGAAGGTCATGCTGAAGGCCAAACGTTTAGAAGTTCCGATTCAACAAAGGCTATACCCTCAGCGTCACGTCTCCGTTGTCCTTATAACGCGGTCACATTCGTTGTAACTTGTAGGTCGTCGTACGATATATATTTGCTATCCGAGGATATTCAAGCAGGCTGTAACAGCCGACAGGGATCTACATGAGTCTTATAAGTATCCATACAACCGAATGTACATGTAGTACGACACGTGCACAGTTACCCCAAGAATGCCCTCGGTGCTGCGGTCGTACGACGATCGTGGGACGAATTCTTGTGGTCGGGTCCTTGAACAGTGCGCATAACTGATGACGTAAACCTTCAGCACAGGTATAGTTCTTGGCAGTCCTATGTGGCGTACATGTACATCTGCACCTGTGTCGTTGCCGGTGGGAGGGGTGTCTCTATTAAATCATTTTATCAGTCAACAGGAACCTAGTGTTACAATCATGACTGACCCCTCCCCGCATAGACAGACATGAGCACAGGTGGGCACGTGCGTCGCGTAGGGCTGCCAAGACTCCTCTCGCAGGCTACAGCCCTGTCCTGTACCCGTCTCTTCTACTCCGCAGAGAACAATTAAACAGAGCAGGGCTAGAACCACTCGAGTGCAGTAAGCTCGACATGAAAAGTAGACATTACAAGTACATGTAGACATGATTTGTTTGGTCTTTATTTTGCATTCCCTACGCCTCTGCTGTGCAATCATCTCGAAGGGCTACTTCGATAAATGGACCTTTCCGGGGAGAAAGTGCTTTGATAGGAAATGTCGGTCTGCTCCCTTACTCCCCGAACGTGATTTCGTAAAATTCGTGCAATGCAGTTTGATATTAGAAAAACAGTCTTATAAAACGTTGTCTGTACCCTTCACAGCTAACTAAATAAGATGTAGACTAGACTATGTTTAAAACGAGATTGACTACTGTGTCAGCGATACGCACTTCACTTTACCTTAAGTATACATGAGTGTCGTTCATCATCCATCAATATCATGACAGTTTAGTCATATTATAATTGGTCTCAAAACGTTTCTGACAGCAGTGGTGCATAGATACGGGTTCTTCAATGTCAGCAAACGTGAAGTATCCACTCTATCGACGTAATTAACGTTTCTGCGTGATAGCTTCCCAAGGTGCTACTTAGAAGGGAATGCATCGTTTTGAAGGTCGGGTCAAGGTTAGGGGTTAATGAGAACTTTCCGTCTACGAGATAGCTTTCCCTCCTTTTGAACGTGACGTCTAGGTTAGGATTTGAAGTACCTCTTCGTATGCCAAATCCGGGATTGGGGGTTAAATGTTTTAGTAGCCTTTTATCCATACCTAAGACTCACGCCTGTACTTATCGTGGTCAACCTTAGGCCACGCTGATTTGATTATATGGATGACATTCTCTGGGAGCCCCAAAAGGGGCGAGTGTGCGAATAAAAAAAAAATTGGCCAAAAGTTTATCATGAAATCTAAATGGTCAGAAAGTCTGAACAAATGACCAAACACAGAAGAAATAGTATTGAATATCGAACGATAGATTTTTTTCAATATTTGTATTCTTTCACATCTCCTTCCTTGACCTTGGACTTTGGAATCATATGAAATATGTTTCACCTCACCTATCCCTTGACCTTCTGGTGGGTCGTTGGGGCACCATGACAATATGTTTACCGATGTATTTTTTGTTTAATTTAATGCATATATTTTTGCTCATTCTGCAGCTGCTTAGTACGATTTATAGCAAGTTTGAAAACATTTTCTGAACGGCCAAAAGTTAATGCGCGCGTAGATATCATCCACCTAGTCAAATCAACGTGGCCTCATATTTACATAACAGCCTTTTATGGAAGAAATAACCGTGGCTGTGTGATATAGAATGTTTTTAAACAAAGATGGAAACTATAAAGGTTCTCCAATGTGAAGCCATGAGGTTCAAGACCACCACTCTTTACTCTGTGTAAATCAAAGTTGACAGCCGCGTGACAAACGAGCTGCTAACATGTGATCTGCCCAGGAGACGCCCCGGGAACAAATAGCCTTCGTATGGAGACAGTCGGCTAACGGGGCTGAGGAGATTGGCATACGGGGACTCGTTACTTTTGCCGAGAAGTGTGTGTGTGTGTGTGTGTGTGTATGTCTGTGTGTGTGTGTGTGTGTGTGTGTGTGTCTGTGTGTGCGTATGTGTGTCTGTGTGTGTGTGTGTGTGTGTGCGTGTGTGTGCGTGCGTGTGTGTGTGTGTGTGCGTGTCTGTGAATATCATTAATTGACAAGCCTTTGATGGATTCTAATGATATTTGGTAGATTGGTAGGGGTCGGGAAAGCCAATAAATAAATAGATAAAAGTCAAATTCGACAATGGGTCCTTAGCAGCTTGTTAAGCTACTGCAGTGGAACTTTCATCTTCGATATCTCGTGTTCAATGCCGTAGTCCGTCGTGATTCTTGAGTGGTAGAAAGATCTTCGGGCAGAGTGAGAGATATACGTTTTTGGTCCCCTGTCGGCTTTTTCGTAACTGCATGGGCTGATCTTGTTTCAAAGTTTGGAGGAGAGTAAATCAATAACGTGTTGACGGATAGTCATCATTTCAGGCATGTTCTTCATCATTTCCTTTCGCGCATGTGTGTTGTTTAGCATCTTTAAGTGATGGTTTTTTTAAGCATACAATTGCTTCAAGCCGTCTGCTGCTACCCGACCCCCACCCCTGGCCCGAACAGGACATGTAGGGGTTGAACTTGATTTTGGCAGGTTCCCGAATGGCGAGGCCAATCGTTCTGGTCAACTAACCATGTTACACAGCACCATATATCGGCCTTGTCACACTCCACAGGTGTTCTGTTTAGTCTGCGTTCGCGTTCTGATTCAGAACAGGTTGCTATTCTGTACTGGATTCGATACTAAAGCTAAAGTTAGGATATATTTGCAACTGTATACATGCACAATTTAAGTAATGAACACGTCACATGGTAAACCATACACCCCCACCCCCAAAAAAGTCCACAAAACGCATACATATCGTCAATCCATATAGCAGGTACAAACACTATGTATATGTATGTGTTTTTCTTCCTTGTCAGTTAAAACTCATGCTGTAAGTGCAACTGTCTGTCTGTGAGAACCATAGAAAAGAGCAAGCGTTTCTCGTCCTGAATGTTTTATGTTTCGGAATGACGCACCGGGTGTCTCCTAATGGGATAACTAACGATATTTGTTTTTCCTATCCACTTGTCGCAGGTAACATCCCTTTAACTTAAAATACACAAACCAGGACTTGCGCTAGAGGCAGTTTGATTCTTGAGTTTACTTCCTGCCTGAAAAGAATGTGATTTGTCAAGGTCTATGTCATGAATAAGTCACTGGTGTCCTTGGAGACTTGAAGTTTGCTACGTTTGTTTGTCCTTGATGTAAAAAAAAAGTGACAAACATTTCTGGTTGAACAATACCGCTTGACAAGGTACTGGTACGTATTCTTTGCTGTTGTACAAGAAATTATGTTGTTCTGCCAGAACCCGGCATAACTTTTACAACCACCTGGCACCTCTTACCTACCACCACCACCCCCCTCCCCTTATGCACCACTTGCATCGATGTCACTGAGATTGATGACTTACCTTGGGGAAAAATCCCCATTTTAATAATGTTCATGTCAGCAAAATTTGTTTTCTTAGTAAAACCCGTGGAGTACGGACCACCTCGTCGCTAACTTATAAAGGTTAAACAGCACAAGGTCATCCGTAGGCAAGGTCAATTAAAGGTCATCTGTGAAGAGACAATACTTTGGTGGCGATCTGGCTAACATAGTAAATCTACACCCTTGCTCTCGGTAAAATGCCTTTCACTCTTATGCTTTTAATCTACAGTTGAGTAAGGCACTCTTGCACCGTCAGTTCTAGGCATTTAGATGGGCTTATGATAGACCTATAGAATTACACCATCCATATTCAGGTGAGTTAATACGGTACTTCCAGTCCTCCAACATGACCTGGCTTTGACCTCTCTTCACCATGTCCTTATGGAGGTTACGTTATAACTCATACATCCTTATCTAAAACCTTCACATCTGTGTACATTCAAGGGTATTAGTCACACTGAGTTGTGTATATTGAGCCCTGGTCCCGTCCCCACGCCCTTGAAACAGCAACAACTGATAAGCCGGAAATTTTTGTTGCAGAATATCGTCTTCGGAGAAAGAAGGCAAGGTCAGAGTCTCGGGATAGGTGGAAATTCTCTTTGTCCATTCGAAACAACACTGTACCGTAGTATACCAGATACGGCAGGATTGCAGAAGTCTGTATGATCAGCTGTACACAAACTATGGTATTTTGTTGTATATAACATACCAGAAGATAAGGGAACTTAAAAGTCAACAAGAATTTAAAGCATCTGTTGTTCCTGTCGGGTTGAAGTGGGGACAGAGTAAGGCAAATTCAGACAAACCTTTTCCAAAGACTAAGACCGTATCAAACAAATCTAAAAAAAATAGCGTCGATCTTTGTATATTAAGAATCGTAGCCTTCAATAAACAAGGCATCACGCGTATGTATTGGAATCACGTATTCAATGGTTGTTAGCTCTCAATCACATCTTCATCTTCACAGAGTCAAGTTTTGAAAGTGTATTTTTGGTTGTTTGGCATTTTGGTTTCCTTTGAGAATGACTAACACGGCACATTTTGGCATCCTGTAGAGCCCATGGTCGGTAATTTCAAACCAAACAGCCTCTGCAGCAGGTGCGGGGGAGGACTACATCAGCATTATGTGCTGTTGTGCTGTGGCCATGGTGTTGTTTTTACGCTTTACAATTCTGGCAAGGGTAAGTGGTAAGTGGCAAGTAGTCTCTAAGGTCGTTCTCCTTTTTTGAGGGAGGGGGGGGGGGTCCAAAAGACATGCACTAGTGGCGATGGTTGGCGTTCCAGAAAATAATTCCACCCAGCTACATTGTGGCTATGAAGGACCTAACGCTGACAACACTTCTAAAGTACTCATGCTGCACGTGGGCGGTGTTGTTCTTTGTTCTTTGCGGGAGAGTGCCGGCTGGCAAACGTTTCTTGCAAATGTCAGCGCCCTTCACTGAAGATTATAATACGAGAAAGATGTTTCAATATTTTTCATTTTCCCATGCTGTGTTCAAAGGTTTATTCATTATTATTCAATAACAGTGTACTTGCCCCGTTTGACATACGGTATTTCAGACTGCCATGCTAAGACGTGGGGTAATGAAAAGGTACAGTGCCACCTGGCACAGGGTGTATGATATAGGCCCTCTATGGATGCGGCCTACTTTTGTGGGCCCGGGGGGTGGGGGGTGGTAACGATGTTCAACAAGGTCCAGTGTCTCAGAGCTGCATACCTTCTTGGGCGGCGTACCGATTAGATTTGGCCATGAACAAGGACATGAGATGTGAGAGTGATGAGCAAAACAGCTCAAGTCAGAAAAGCCAGCCATGGAAAACTAACAGCCACCCAGTGTGTCTTAGGAGGATGCGAGTTACACTCATGCTCTGAACAGCTCTGTGATACGTAGGAAGCAAGTTTAGTACTTTTTACAACGTTGTCTCTTATACATATTTCACAATATTGCAACTTGTACATTTGCTTCGATCAGCAAAAGTGGGGATCGTACAAGATAAAGTTGCAGCAAAAGAAAGAAAGAAAAGAAGCAGCTTCCAAGATGTGAGATTGCAGCTGCTCTGATTGCCGTTGATTTTCGAAGAGGAGTATTTTGTAGGCCTGTCCATTCCATGTGCATGGCGCCGACATGTGCCAGCGTTAGCGGCTCTGTCATCACATGCTGACTCATAGTTTGACATTTGCCTACAGTGTGGTTACATGGTTACCTAGCTACGGTTCTAGACACCGGTTATTTGCTGGTAACTTGTGCCAGTCAACATCTGACAGGTTGGCGAAATGCCGGGTACAGTTGCGGAGCCTTAATACGACATATTGCCTGTTTGCATGTTTGGTTATCTACATGAAACTGATGAAAACAGAAATGACGATATAAACTTGCATTTCAGAGGACTATAGTTTAGAATTAATTGATTAGGCTATGATTTTCTACATGCCTCTGCAAACGTTCAGTTTGGTATTTCACGAAATTTTGTAACCGACTGTCGAGGTGTTCCCGGCTCTTGGCAATCGCTCAGTAGTTAGAGGACTATGCGAAATGTATAATGAAATCGAATATGGTTACAAACTATACTTTCATGTCGCCCAGGTAGAACACAGAACATGTTGCAAGGTTATATCTAAGCGCTTGCCGAAAATGAAACTTGAAACCGTGCTTTGCCAAGGGACCCCCTCCACTCACACACACACACACACGTGCGCGCGCGCGCGCACGCGTTTTCATGTTGTTGTTGTTTTTCCGTTATGTTGACTGATTACAACGCTAGCTGTCTGTTTGGAGGATGAGAAATGCATGGGAACCGATATAATTTCCAGTTCAATTAGCCACTTCGAGTGGCTGCGGATTGACTGACTTTACAGTACTTCTCTCTGCACCAACTCGATCATGACCTTCTCATCACCTCCCGGACTTGTCTACCCAAGCCCACCATGGCAGTGACCGGCATACTGTAGTTCCATCCAGTTCCAAACTTCAAAGGCCCCGAAGCACATTGAGCAAACGGAGTCCCGACGATCCTGTTTCTCATCCGCTTATCCCCGGCAAGGTCAAGAGAAAGGCTAGGGGTCAGATGGAGGTCAAAACACTTTGCCGACAGTCAGCGCTCAAGGTCGCCATTCTCGCACTGTGTGGTGAACGGGCAGACAAGTTAGCATTCCCACAACATCTGCACTGCAAATCTTTTTAGCAAACAGACGAAATACCACCTTCCTCCTTCAAACAGCTCTAATGGCTATGGCAGTTCCGACTTGCTCTGGCCAGATATCTCTGGTTTGCCCCGGTTTTCTTCTTTTTTGTCTGCTGTTTTCTGAAGTTATCACGAAGACCTGCCGGCGTTGCAAGCTTGTGCCAGACGTATTCTGTGTTTGAAAAATACTTCTCTCAAACATTCTAGTCACCGCGTGAATTCTACAGACAACAACCTAAAGTTGACACGTCATGCCGAAATCAGACTGCTCATGTGTCTGGTATGCGAAAGTGTAGTAGAATGTTCCCACGGTATCAACCTTCATGTTAAAGTAGAAAACACGTTCATCTGCTTTATCAGTAAACTAAGTCTTGATAAAACTATGTCATCAATTTGGATGATAACCTTTGAAGCTCGACAGGTGAAATAGTTTGCCTACTATAAAACACAGAGTTAGTCACATGAGGAAAGGCGGGACGGGTGATGACAGCGGTGATAAAAGAGTGCAGGAAAAACATATGTAACAGCGAGCGTGTTTTCTCCAGTCTTAGTCGAAACCACTCAGTCCTGTGTTCATCCTGCGTACCAAACAATACATTAATATCATGTCAAAATCATAGGATAAATTTAAGTATGGGAGTGATTTAAGAAAAGGAAATATGATGGCGAGAGGAATCATATCTGAATATCATGAGACCTATGATGGCTGAATCATGATGAAAGTTCCCGGATGTCACGCGGAGTCCCGTTGTGTCCCGTTGTCAGCAGACGTACGTTACCTCTCGCGATGATGCCACAGACATGGGTAATTATCGCACAAGAATAACGCTATGAAAGCCGTAGCGATTGTTTTACTTACTTTTAATGTTCTTAATTATATCGTTGAGTCAACATCACAAGAGAGAGCAAACTTAAACTGCAGAAATCAGTCTCACCTACATCTACCTATAATGCCCTTGGTCTCACATGTTGACAACAAAGCACTGTTTGGGGGAATGATGATGAATGTTTATCAAATTTAGCTACATAACACCGTCTAAATATAACTTAAAAGTGAAAAGCTGACAAGCTTATGGTATAAATTTTAGCCGATAAGCACTTTAAACCCTATGTCCTTGCGTTAGCCTGTATCAGGCTACTGCCATTAACTACCGTAAGTGATATGTAACAGATGTGTCTATTTGAACATCGGGGAGGTCCAATTGCCAATTGCCGTTAATTGTACGTCGGGCCTGGGTCCAAGTATCATGTAGAGAGAGTACAGAGGGAAGTGGAGAGGGCAAGGTGATGATGGGCATAGGGAAGTGTTACTTCAGCACATGCAAAAATCTTGTTTTTTGAAGTCTGGAAGTTCATGGGAGGTCGGAGCTCTAATTGACAACATGTTGAGTGTATTGTTCAAATGATAGTCGCAGTTTCTTTTTGACATTACAAAATTGCCAATGTTGCAGTTTTCCCTGACTTTATGTACAAACTTGACAAGATTCACAAGTTGTGAAGTAATGAATTTGATTTGCAGAATAGAATTGTCACGCAAAAGCATGCCAGAGGTGCTGATCATGAAGGTAGAAAAATTATAAACAGTAGATGGTAATGGAAAAATTAATGAACAAAACATGTACATTGTAGTTATATATCTGTTTAGATATGGATAACTTTCTTATGCTCAAATAGGGGCATTTGGATATATTTAGGCTGTCAGGAAAACTGTTACCATGTCGGCTGGTACATGTACATGGCACGGCGCAGTGCAAGAGATGCGGGAAAGACTCCAAGTTAAGGGACGCAGACGCATTGAATAAGAGGTTCATACAAAGGTCGAAAATATATAAAAAGATTTTAAACGCCAGCAGATGTAGCCTGACAGTTTCCATTTGTAAGAACGGGTATTATCCATATCACATGTTGAAAGCACGTGTAATGAGTTAATAGTTACACTATAGCAGATGCATGTTGCTTCCATCACTCTTTTCAAAGACTTACTTTTTTTTGCAACCTCATGTTCGAAGGCTAATTGAAAACGAGCACAACCGTACAATAATGTAAGTTTTTTAAATGCCAATAGATCTACATGTATCTGTTATTCTACGTACTCCACTTGGGAAGTCATCTTTGGAGGCAGTGGGTAATGAATGTGAATAATACCGAATTTAGAACAATTGATTTTTGTTGGAATATAGTCGCACATACGTCAAATTGATTTGGAATAAAATCGATCCGAAAAATGGCAGATGGAAGCAAGATAAGTCACACAAGGCCATCATATCTGGAGAGATTTCTTAAATGTCAAAGCCATGTCTGGGATTTCAACTTTCAGACCTCTGTTAGCTATCGGGTAGCATGGAGACAGATTGATTGATGTATCACAGAGACTTTAAATCTGGCAATCAGGCAGGGCACGTCGCACGGCTTTCAACAAACCCGTCCTTGGTCGACCTGTTAGTGTGTATAAGGGGGAGGGGTTCTTAGCAGGATTATACTCGTTCTGGGTAGGAACCTACATTCTTTCATATAGATGTGCACTGATCAGCGTGTGTAAAGGTGTTCCGTGGACCATAAACCGATGTACATACTGTTAGGCTTTTTATACATTCAACGCCTGTTTGTTGCAAAGCTGAAGACAAGCAGAAACGAAAGTCTCCCGGTGGTCGTACAGAATCGCACGTGTCTGTCTGACTATTGGCTCACTTGTAATCTCAAGTGAAGTGTACTAGGGGAAAAAAAAGGGCCCGGGAAAAAGATAGTTTGACAGCTGTAAAGCTTTCATTTCCTGAAAAAAATATAACCTTGTTGGCGTTGTTAACAACACCAGAAACACCCTGGTATCCGACCCAAGCGGATAAACATGACTTGCGCCAGTATGAAGTACTGTGTCGGTTTGACCTTGGTGAGGTGACACCGAATACGGTAACGACTTATCTCGCGGGGAGAGCGAGAGAGAAATACGACTTTCTCGAACCTGTTTGGACCAGAAACCAAACCTGCTTTTCACCAGAACTTTACGTCTGTTAAGTTCACAGAAATGATGGATTCATAGCAGCAATGATCCTCACGTGTTGGCATGTTTCTGTCAACGCCAAGGCAACCCTGTCTCTCCTTATCGGGCCAAGGTCTGCCACCTCGCTACTAACTACTCCATGCCCACAGCTGATAACAAATTGGTGAAAATCCGATAACACTTCTACTCCCCCTTCTGCTCTTCTGGAAACGCAATCACGTCAGTGTTACTGCTGACAAAATTATTCTCTGTCTAGCGCCTGAACTTCATATTTCAGTCGGATGGAAGTTGACCCGTTGGTCTACTCCAAGGTTAAACTATCGGTGGGGTCCTTTTAACTCACCGACGTTCAACGTGGCGAATAGAAACATACAGTGACACAGGGGTACAGGAACAAGCCAACGGGTGGGGGCTACTTACAGTAAGGCTTGGGTGCCCCAACAAATCACCCCGAACTGCCTGAGTGCCGTCTGCTACACCGACGTCAGTTCATAAAGGGGCTGACGGAGTGCTGATCACTCTCTTTCCGCCTCTAATCCCTACTTTTGCACTTCGCAGGTATGTGCTCGTGGAGACCAGCCCGTATTGCGCTGACGGGGACGTTCCTCATCGCCGTCCTCGTCGGCATGGTAGCCGTCTACTCTACAGGCTACAGCTTCATCGCCTCCGAGGACAGCTACTTCGCGTTCGGCCTGTACGGCGCCGTCATGTGCGTGCACCTGATTATCCAAAGCGTGGCGGCCTTGATAGAACATTATCGCATCTCTACCGAGGAAGACCTGGAGGAAAGCGACCGGGTCATCGGTCTGGTCATAGCAGCATACCAGGAAGATCCCGAACTGATGCGTCACTGCCTTATCTCAGCTAAGACATTGAAATATCCCAAGATGAAGATCGTCATGGTCGTGGACGGAAACAGGGACGAAGATTTCTACATGAAAGACATTTTCGTGGACATCATGGGAAAGGAAAACACGGCGACGTTTTTCTGGCAGCACAATTTCCACACGTTTCAATCGGACAGCATTGAGGAAGTTTCAGCGGACCCGACCGAGCAGCTAGTAAACATGGTGCGGTCGCACCAATACAGCTGCATTCTACAAGAGTGGGGAGGAAAGAGGGAGGCTTTGTACACAGGTTTCAAGGCACTAGGGGACACCGTGGACTACGTCCAAGTCTGCGACTCGGATACCATTCTGGACCCCATGTGTGCCATGGAAATGGCTAAGATCCTCGACAAATACGAGGATGTTGGCGCCGCCGTGGGGGATGTCAGAATTCTAAACAAGATGGACTCTTTGATTTCGTTCCTGAGTAGCTTACGGTACTGGATGGCCTTCAACGTGGAGCGCGCTTCCCAGTCCTTCTTCAACTGCGTCACGTGCATCAGCGGCCCCCTGGGACTCTACCGAAGCACGCTGATCCAACAGGTGCTCGACCACTGGTACGAGCAGAGCTTCTGCGGCTCCAAGTGCACCTTTGGCGACGACCGACACCTGACCAATCGCGTGCTCAGCCTGGGCTACGGCACCAAGTTCACCTGGCGCGCCTCCTGCCTCACCGAGACGCCCTCCACCTACCTCCGCTGGCTGAACCAACAGACCCGCTGGTGCAAGTCCTACTACCGCGAGTGGCTCTACAACGCCCTGTGGTTCCACAAGCACTCCCTGTGGATGACCTACGACTCCGTGTTCTCTGGACTCTTTCCCGTCTTCCTGACCATCACCACCTTCCAGCTGGTCTACAGAGGGAAGATTTGGAACATCCTCCTCCTGCTCCACATCATCCAGGTGATCGGTATCGTTAAGAGTATCTATGCTTTTGCCCTCTCCCGTAGACCCATCATGTTGTTTATGTCCATCTATTCGCTCTTGTATTTCACCAGTTTATTACCCAGTAAATTCTTTGCGCTCTGTACCATCGGTAAAACCAGCTGGGGCACGTCAGGGAGGAAGAAGATCATCGCTAACTACATCCCACTTGTTCCCCTCTCCATCTGGTTTACCATACTCCTGGGTGGTTGTGGCTACACGGCCTACCAGGAATGGGGTAACCCGTTCGATCGACAAAAGCAGGCGTATCTCATTATAGGGACCTGTTTTTACACAATCTACTGGCTTTGTATGACAGCTGCTTATATAGTGTATAAAGCCAGGCATTACCCTGCAAAAGAATACCATGTATTAGCCTCCCAACGCGTCACTGAAGCTGCTGAAGAGGTTTAACCCAAATTGGTGCACGTCCCATTTTGATAGGATTGCCCCCTCCCCCCTTAATAAAAAATAATTCATTTCTTAATAAAGTTAGTGATCAATTTTTAATGTCGAACAAAATGAAACACAGATACATCTTGAATTTAGTCGTAAGGCTGATAATTTCAGGCCAAACCACCTCAACTCTTTACCACAGTTTACTTAGTTTAAAAACACAGTCTAAAATTGTTAGCGAATGATAAATTCATCCTCGAGTTTAGGGGATACTGGAGAGGGCGTATGCAAAATACCTTGTGTTGGATTAAGTCTTTTTTGTGAATCTTGAAACGTTTCCTACATATAGTGTCAATGGTAACGATTCATGTCACAGGAGGTCTTGAAATGTATTTGACACTACTTCAAAATATTTGGTACCATAGTTTTAAATATTGTCAGATGCTGAGGTTGGCAGCTGGCCAGTTCACTCCCTCTGTTATAGATCTCGGATTAGAGATTTTTAGGTGTTCGTGAATGTTTCCATGTTCTCAGTGCAAACTGTAGAAGACTGCCACACAATGTTGATTTGTACGAATTATTTACTCTGCTGCACATTACTGATGATATAAAGTACAAAGATTTATATTGTACGAGACGACCTGCTGCTTTTTATTTTGGGCAACAGATTGGGCTGGACTGTTTCCCACTTGCCCAATCCTACTGTCCGTAACACAGATATGTACGCATAACATGGGAATACAAGTGCCAAATGTGAATAACAATGATAATTATGTACAGAATTTGACATGATGTATTCAAATCTCCTGATGTCAAAAATTCGTACTAATGATTTTTTACTATTTCTAAATTTATCCCCATTCCACTAAAGGCTACCAGCTGCTGAGTGACCGCTAAGGGACCAAATTTTTTTTTTCACGTTTTGTATGTTTTGTTGTCATTTAAAACATACTTCTTTATCTTATACCACCTCACAATTGCAAAACCAAGGGCGCACAACCCCAATTTTGGTCCCTGCACGGTTGTTTAGCAATCGCCGCCAAGCTGAAAGGGGGGACGACCTAACCTGCAGCATTTATTGCCGCTAATTAGCAGTGCAAAATGTGTACGTCCGCACTACAGCAGAAACTACCAACTTTACTATTACTTCCAGGCCAAGTTAACTAAATTTTATCGTTCCGAAGCCCATAGATGTCATCAAGATCTTATCTTCGCATTTAGGCTGCAATCTTTTATACCTATGTTTTCATAGACGGGTCAATCAAGCGATTGAAATGACCTGGCCTATCGTTGAAACTTGAAGACATATGTTTTTGTAGAATGTCGATGATAGTTCGCATCATGTTAAAGGGTGGTGCATATAGAAGCTGTGATATTCTCAGAAAGAAGGTTCAACATTCTGCTGTGCAGAGTTGCACCAGATGCCAATCAATGTCCGCAATACATTCCGTATTACGTAAGACTTGTGAAAATAACCAGCTGTAAGCTAATGCCTGATTGGACGATGTTTTAACGTCATCTCTTGCAAAGAAACCACACGACCTTTATGTACTTGTAAGATTAACAATGTTTAACCTATGCGTTATGTGATTCCAATTTAAAACACCACAGGGTGTAGATGAACAAGGTAGTGGATTCGCTTCGCCTTACATGTAGAACCATGCATGTGGCGAAGGTTATTTGACAAGAACGATGTAATAAATTTTCGTCATCTGGAGTTCATTGTGCTGTAACGTGTTTGTGTTTGTTCGGGATAAGGGAGAGGCTGGGTAGATATCGACTGTACGTGGGATTCCAAACTTTCTACCACATTCTCGGGTATAAAGGATAATTGACTTGTTAGGCGAGATGTCACAAATTTTAATTTTTCATGACTTCACGTTAGGGGAGAGTCATACAGTCAAGCAAAATACTTTGGAAGAGATATACAGTCAGGCCTGTACAACAGACCATCATACAATAAAAAAAAAACACCTAGCCAATGTGACCACTATCATTTTTTTCATGGTCTCTTAGATTCTTTGCCCCTGCCCCCCATGACGGTGGAGTGACGCCCACCGAGCCTCACGGCTAATCTGTCTAAAGGTGCCCCAAACACCTACGGATTTGGTGCTGCCAGTGTGTCAACATCTGTACACTTGCCACTGAGACCCGTGAATTTTTTTTTTTAGATTTCATTTCCCGTTTCCCATTTCATTTTCTCATTGGCAAAAGCACTCCGGACTATAATGACCATCTATCCAGCCGGGTTTTATCGGTCTGGGTGGGCTTCTGGGGCAGTTTTGACTGTATACTTCTATCGGAATGAACAAAGATAGCAATGCCCTTCCCAGCGAGTCCTTGACGAGTAACACCGAGGCAGGCAGGAAGAGGAGCCGGTTCCCTGGAGGTACCTCCGTGTCTCAGCCGGGCTGGGCACCTATTTGATGTCCCCGTGAGGGGATACCCCCAGCAAGGTCACGGGAAAGTCCCCCTGTTAACGTTCCGGTAAGACGATGTTTGTACGTGTGTAAACATGGCGTTGGATTGCGAGCCTGATATCCCACTGGGGGTCGCGGGGTGTGCCGGGATGTGTGAATCTTGGCACGTGTGGGGAAGTCAAAGTCTGATGGCGTATGGACCAACCTGGAAAACTATACATATGTCTTACCGGTCTGTTTTTTTTTTCTTCTTCTTAATTTACCGTGTCATCTTAATGAGTAATTTACCTGACAAACAATCAATTAATCAATCAATCAATCAAACACACAGTTAACTTTAAAGTTAAGCTAACAACAACTGACAAGGTACTACTCCCTCGCTCGCCAAAAGTCAGATAGAGAGTAAGGAGGAAGGGGACATAGAAAGAGTCGGAAATTGAAATCCCGGGGAAGCAGAAGAAGTAGTGAAGGAAGAAAGGAAGAATGTTCAGTGACCCAACTTGCACAACCACTTTGGTATGCCTTTCGAAATAACCACTTATGCTCGCCTGCTGTTTTACGAGCCCTGTGAGCAAGTTTGGTCTCTGCAGGGAACGACCTAGCACGAAGTGCGTTCTACAGGTGGTGTACTCGTACATCACAACCACGCCCCCTTGTGACTACTACCCAGGGGACGGTTTATGAAGGCTGCAAAAGAGGGGTGCAGAAAGCAAGGTACGAGTAAGATAGAATATCTGCATCTTGGTTGAGACACACCTGTTATTAACTGTGCACATAATTCTATTGACGCCACAAAATGTGCAGGAGATTCTTTTATAGTCCTCTACATTTCTGAAGATAGAAGCACCGAATAATAGTTATGTAAACATCCTTGACTTCTTTGGCAGATTTTGATACGTCTTTAGCATCGCATTTTTGGAATTGGATCTTGTAAGAAGAGTGCGAAAATGATTTATGGCAAATTCAAAGGAAAGTCCAAAGAGTTTTACTCCATTGCAGATATGTTTATTATCTAACTGCATGAGACATACGAGAGGAATTAACATTTTAACACAGTAGGATGATTAAAGTAAACACACGGCGGCACGCACAGTCGGCTGTACACAACACCGAGCCATAACTCAATTCGCCACTTTTACGGTATGTTTGACCGAAGAGACAGGTTAGGTGAAGGCTATAGAAATTTACAATGCCTTTGATCATTTGCGCAAATAAACGTGCTCTTTATCATGGATATCGTCCTTCAAGGTCGTTGGTTCGTCACTAACGTGGTCTCAGCAATACCTTCCAGGCTATCGTGACCCTTTCTTTCCTTTTTTGTCCTTTCTTTCTTTTTAGAAATGTTATAGATGGAGATATAAGAAGAACGGGGGACAGAAACTTTGTGAAACTTGGCATCAGTATGGCCGCTATAACCACTCTTCTGCGTAACACACCGGCTTTGTAGGCATGCGACGCAGCATGCACGGCTGGATATATTACACTGAACGACCTGCCAGACTTTACCTTTGCACGTCTAGCTACAAACGTAAAATCTTTCAAGCTATCCCTTGGGGTACTTGGTGACAACGATTTTCACTCAACGATAGCTCAAGGGGAGACTATCTTATTGGTGCACAATCGAAAAACGACACTACCAAAAGTCAAAGAATATTTTTTTAAGGAAAGCTTGTCTCGCCCCGTTAGTAGCACATACCGTACAGATTGAATCTGAGAAGTATTTTCTGTCCTTATCCTATTGGAGAGGTCAACCGTTTCCGCGGGCTCAAAGCTGTTTCTGATTACCATAAGTTAACTCAGATGACAGCTTGACCATGTACAGTCTGGCGCCAGCTGTGAAGTCATGTTTAAACTCCAGGTGGGAGGGCCTACAGCAGGGCAGAAGTAAAACGAACCTTTGACTTGTAACAGTTATAAGCTACCCAGGTCACAATGTGGTCGAACGTACTTTTCCTATTGGCTGATCAAGCCGGACCCGTATCAAAGCTGCGCTGATTGTCTAACCAACAATCAGACAAGGTCAGACAAGTCGGAGGAAGCCGTTACGTTGGTGCTTTTAGAAAATAAATATCACATACATTTCTCTATTCTATTTTGATGCTATTTGAAAAAGACTATCACATGCATTTTTCTAAGAAAGATGAAAAAAGACATGATGTTACATACATCACAATTAATCTTTTAGCATACTGCTGGCAAACATTTCTTACATATCAACAATTTTCAGTATAAGTAACTCGTGAGGGAGACGACCGAAGGCTATTAAAAGCAAACAAATCATACTTTGGTTGTTTTCCATTCATCAGTATTTGTCTGGAAATATCATTTTCCGTACAAGATTTATTGTTTTATTATAAAAGCACACGGCTACCATAACAACTGTATCTTGTATTTCTGTGGTTGGCGTTATGTTACTATGGCTACAACTAAGATGCAGCTTGACACCGTCCAGCCTGGTCAACTCAGTGCACTCGCAACACCTATCGTGTACATGGGTTTGATCAATACTCTAGCGCGACGTCCTTGTCCCTAAATACGTGCCGGATATGGCTGGGATGGGGTAAACAAGAGTCGGTAATGGCGGAGCTGACAGAGAGGTAACCCACTAACCGTGTAGGAAAATGCAAACGAAGAGAACTGCACATTCATCAAATTGCCTGCATCAATATGAATTAGAAAAGGAAATTAACTTGATATTTATCTTCCTTAATTTTTCAACGCCCCTCCTTTTAGGTACTCATTTTGTAGTAACATATTTCTGGCATGCCTTTTTGCATGAAAAAGCACTTTTGATATTCTCCCCTTGTCTTCTTTTCTCATCGATCACTTCCATCTACTCTATCATTTCTCCCTCCTTCCCCCTTGCCTTCTTGTCTAACTTAGGCCATGTTGATTTGATTGCACGTGGATGATATCCGCGCTCGCCTAAATTTTCGTTTATTTCCAAGTTAAAGTTTTCGACCATAAAAAAAGTCGTACAAATCAGCTGGAAAATGAGCAAATAATAGAAGCCATAAGTTGGATAAAAACATGGGAGGACAGATGTTGTAGAATGCAAAAGTCAATTCCAAAGACAAAGGAGATGTGAAAGAACAAAAATGAAGAGTATACGATAATGTTCCGTAAATCATACACTGTGTGTGTTTGGTCATTTGTTCAACCTTCCTGACCACTTTATAATTAGATTTCATAATGAAGGCACCTTTTTTAAACTAAACTTTTCAGCTTTTTTTCATTCGCACGCTTGCATCAGGTCCACCCTCCAAGGGATGTCATCAATATAATCAAATCAACATGGCTTTATCCAGGTGGTCTCAATGTCTCTTACTTCTTTCGTAGCTTACCGTTGATCGTGCGCAGTTCGAAGGGGGCATTAATACTTCAGATCAACAAGAAAATAATCAAAAGGCTTCACTCAGCGTGAGTACGCTATAAAAACTGCGCTAGCACTTTCCACACCAGCGGTTTGTTCGCTGAAGAAGAAGAATGAGCCTTGCACTTAATAGGGGCAAGGTCATGAATATCTACTCCATCAAGGTCACCCCCACATGACCTCTAATACACGGAGCGCAGACGACGTCCTCTTGTATCAACCATGCATGGACCGGCGATAACTCGTCACTATAAAAAGGTAGGTGTAATAGAAATGAAAAACAAAGAAATTGCTTATGTCACCAAGCACTTGAACACAGTGAAGTACGTGCATTTTGACTCATTTCGTATCAGAGAAAGTCAAGGCCTCTCCCCTTATGATTCTCTAAACACACGAGTTTACATTCTGCTGGTGACTGAGGTATCCTGTTTGCAGGGCGGCATGGGTAAAATATAAATATTGTGAACACAGTGGAAGAAAAAAAAAGTGCACCCAATATACCTCTTAGATAGTGTACTCACAAAACACTCGTATTTTGACAGTGATATGCAGTGATTATATGTAGATCCCTACAACCATGGCGGCCATATTTGCATCACTGTAGGTAGAAACACGCAATGTCCTCTCGGCCACCCTTCAGCACCATGTGCGTTACAAATGTGTAAACATAATCTCCAAGCAGATGTCAGGGTCACGTTCATTTTCAGTATTCAAATTCCACCTGTATTTGCAGGAGATTATTCTCTAGTGTTGCACTTTTAAACGGCTCGGTTCCTGCTACGCCTGCTTGCTGTCGCTTCCTTCACAACTATTATATCATTCTCTAACGGGGAGAAGTGCTAAATAGTGTAACGCTAGATAATAGTACTAAATTTTGCAACACTGCAGGCCTAAAGCAGCTAGTGAGGACAATGTATCAAAACCGAAAATTCTGCTGCAGTACTAAGGAAAGCCGCCAGGGGTTCCATAATCTGTATCATACTATGAATCTGTATCATACTATAAATCCAGCTTCATATTGCCAACACCTACCATAATACTACGTATCATAAGTACTAGAATTCATCCGCGACCTATCGAATTATGTTGTTCACAAGCACAAACACATACGAAACCAAACAGACAAACAGTCCCGAAAAAATAGCATTCCTTGCGAAGATAATGAGTTGGATCCTTACATCTCATTGTATCCTGAGATTCTCCGGTGGTGTAGACGCGCCTGCTGAGGCAATCATTCCTGTGCGTTAACGAATGTGCTTCACACGTGTCAGTGTCTCCACGACGGCATCACTAAACACGACATATAAACTTTGTGTAATCTGAACTTTCCCACATTTCTTACTTCATTGGCTGACGACATATGGGTGGCCTTGACTTTGAAACTAGGATTCTCGCATATCATCCTTAGATGCATCTACATGTTATATACAGTGGCTCATTCGTTGCACATACCTATGATGTATACAGGCTAATTTACTTTTCTACAAATTTTATCATCTTTAGCAGCCTCCTGAATTGACCAACCCCATAGCCACGCCCACCTCTGTCAAAATGTAGAAATGCAAAACAAAACATGAACCATGTAGTCAATATCTCATTCTACTGATTACGTACCATGCTATCATTGGTTGAACTGACAACTGTGATGGACAGTCAGTTTGGGTTTGTTTTCCATGAGAATCAACGCTAAGTTGAAGACATAAGGTCAACCTCTTGATGCTGAAGTCACTGGACATTGGCAGTCGATGTGATCTTATTTCCCACCTGTCAACTTATAGGGTACCGGTGTGCCGTGTCGTTGCATCAATATGTGCATGTTTCTTCCTCGTTCGATTCTTAAAAACGTCATGTACTCATATCTGTACGGCTAGCCAAAACATGACTTGAAGTGCAAAAAAAAAAAAACACACCCTAGATACTTTACGTTACGATGGAGTCTGTGTGAAGACCAAAATCTACCTTTGCGTCATCGCAGTATAACGGAAATATCAAAACGGAAGTTCCGCTACAGTACATGAGAAAGTCGCTAGGGGAGCTATTATCGAAGTTGACCTTCGTTTTCGACACTTACCTGTATGATAAGAATTGGCCCACAGCTTCTTAAGTTATACTGCCCACTAACACGCATACTTCACTGACATGCAGACAAACTGCACCTAAAACATAACCTTCCTGGCAAAGGTAAATACTCGTTATTAGCTTAATCTTTTAAACGGATCAAGCTTAATAGGAGGTGACGATTGTTGTAGTTACTGCGGTAGTGTTTTGTATGGCAGCAGCTAGACCTTGGCAGTGACGCAAAAGGCTCTGTTTTCTCAAAACACACCCAAATCCGCTCGTAATTCGTGAAAATGTGAGGTACGGTGAGACCTTGATTAGCATGGCGCCTGTTTGTTGAGATTAACCTTATCGGGGCGGTAGTGCAGAGCAGGTGGTTGTGCTTATACAGGAACAGCCGACGTGTTGTAATGTGATCCCGGAGGTATTAAAAACTGCTGTCTTTCTATTTTTGTAAATCAAGGTACGATCGGGATCATCGGCAATCGTGGGTGTTTCGGTCTATCTAATGAAACCAGAGATCCCCCCCTCCCCTCTTCAGGGGTGCCGTGTTGTCCTGAAAAGTCAGTTGAAATTAGGTACAAATTTGAAAGTTTCAGTAGTTTCGGCAATAACGCCGAACCATCATGTCAACATGCACATTCCATTTTAGAGAATAATGCTGTATTTGACAAGAGTGTTATGTTTATGTTATTTATGTTATTCAATGTCTTGATCAGAGAGATCATTAGAAATGTTATAATGATTATTATCTTCGGTATCACTCGAATATTGTGTAGTATACGCATTCGTTGTGTGAATTACATGTCTTATTTTAGGAAGAAGTGTGCATAAAATGAACGTACGGCAATTGAATCAAAGTTTTCAAGGTCAAAACGATGGCATGATTGAGTGTGAGAAGAGCACTAGACACTTGCTTCACGTAAAAACATCAGTTTCTGGACATTTTACACAAATCAGACAGTGTCTGGAGTAAGATCTGTACCCTTCTAATATGGGAACTTTGTGCCAACAACTCACGCGAGGACACTATATGTAATGTATTTAGGAATCGCATGGTGGCGCACATGAACGACAACATGCTGTTAGCGTCAGTCAAGACGTCCATTACAAAATGAAAATAGAATTCAACTACTTTAAAGATTATCTATACTTGGTATAACGTAATAACCTAATCATGATGCATCTTGCATATTCACATAAGTGTAAAACTCTGTTTGCCGTGAATCGTGATGCAACGGCCGGGCGAATGTTTTTCTGATGTCTTGCATTTCGAATAAAAAATTAAACGTTACTTTATAGGACACCGAAATCCTGTCTCTTATTCTTCAATATTCAACACACGTACAACTCTCACCTCGCCATTGTAATCATCTTCGTATCTTCACACTTGGACTTAGACCTTTAACCTAATCTCATGTCATTATCTCTAAACTCACATATGCAAGCCTGAAACGGAAGGCTGATACTATCGACAGGGAACGTTCAAAGATTGTTGTCATTTCTACGAAAGGCTCGCTTGACACGACGATTGCTGATACACCGTCTCACAGGAACACTGTTATGTAACGTTAATAACCGTCAGAGGTGTATCGTAATGCCATCGCCTATGGTCCTTTGTGGATCGTTAGGAAAGTTGAGGGGTCCCTACAGAGTCTGTAATGATGAAGAAGTACGAACCATGTATCATGTCTAGACAGTGCTAGTCTGATAGCACAAATTATTTCTGCTGGGATCACCTGAAGGCCTTCATATTTTGTCGTTACTCAAGAATGTTAATTTAGTTTACAACATGTATTCTTGATTAGACTGAAACCATTTCCATGTTTCAAATAAATGGTCTCTTGTGTGTTTTGTGTTGCTAAGCATTCCGCCAGCCTCTACTAAGCTCGCGGATCGGTGGTCAAATAGTAGAAATTGTCAATAAAGTCAATAGTATCAAGGGAGTCGATCGCCCAAAGAGTAAGTAACGTTACGCAACGCCGTGGCTGGTAGACGCCAATCCATCACCATTATGTCCGATTTTCCCCTGCTTTTTCTCTCCGTGTAATTCATTTCCTCGTGCGGTTTCCTTTATGTCTCTCCGTGTCTTATAAAACGTATTTTTTTTTTCTTTGACCCTGTTGGCGCTCCATTTGCTTGTGTATGGCATAGAAGGGGAGAGAAAGAGACAGGGGGGGGGGAGTGGTAGGGAGAGAGAAAAAAAGAGAAATCAGATAATGATCTATTTTCCATTGAAAATGCAAGACAGACAAGCATTGTAGGTGAGTCTTTATGACGTTTATTGGAAAGGTTCGTTAATTCCAAATGCACATTTCTGTTGTGTGACTTGATCTCTTACACCATCAATTTTGCATATCTTGTCAGTTCACTGTAATTACATTCGACCGTGTGCAATATCTCACTCATCATTTATGGTTGACCGACTGAGACACTCGTCTGCCGTAGACATACATTGTTGTTCTTTATTTTTTGTTCCTGTCGATATCAATGGTGATCTTAGATCTGTGCTGGTTTTAACAAAATATGTGTCGTGTGTCTGAAGCAGCCAAAGTCTGACTCAAAAATGTAGAATGCCTAATAATTAGTAGAATAGAGTCGTCACATGGTATAACGCTACGTTTCTCTCTGGCTCACGGAAACAGTTCCCGTTACACTGTGAAGTTAAGTGTCTGATGCTGTGTCTCTTTAATAGTGTATTTGTTGAATAGCTTAATTATAATTTTCTGGCCTGTCTGGCGTACGGTGGTTCTTGCACACTCGCCGTTATTGAAGTGACGGTGTCAGGGTTACAGCTGCCTCAGGTCCTTGCACACACCGATGATGCTGCCCCGTCTCGTCGGCACACAGGCGAGACCGTTCCCGCAGGGACAGCGATGGAAGCCGTGTGGCTGGTGCAGCGGGTACGGCAGGAAGTTGGAAGCGACATGACAGAGCTGGGCCCTCCTGCCCGCAGGCTTGCACTCCGGGACCGGTGCGAAGATCAGGTTCCTGGGGGCACAGCAGGCTCCCCTCCCCATCCCGGAGATACATTGGTGGTCGTTATGACACAGCTGAAAATATACAGAAATTCTTATTAGTCAATTTTCTTATCGGTTAAGTAATATCTGGAAGAAAAATAAACTTTTAGACTTTCACCGTTTACGTAATTACACTGATTCCATGGTAATATCAAATGAGAAATGAAAATTGTGCAACCCTTTAATGATTTACTTTCAAAGCAATGCTTAATATTATCATCGACCGATGATTTTGTGACAAATCACATAAACTTTCTGCTGTACGCCTTTTAGTGGCAGATTATATTTTATCTAAATACCTTATTGTTAACCCTATTCAGACCGAGCTTTTTCGGTCATACCAGGACCGAGGGGTCTTTTGAGGCTCGTCCCTTCTAACTCCTATAACTCTTAAACGCCTTATAACATATGACCACCAAATTGTCCAAGAATAATGACTATCTGAAAATTTTAAAAAAATTTGTTCGCCATCTTGGATTTTGACCGATGACGTCATCAAATTAGCATAATGTATTCACAATCAATTATAAAAGATATTCTAAATATCATGACGTTTTATTCATGTTAGAAAATATCAGCGAAAAATACATTGTTAGAACCTAAATTAGCGATTTTCGTGAAAAGAATGGTTGCCATGACAACAAGAAAAATTGACAATGTTCGTTAGATTGTTTCCAACTAAATTTCAGGAAAACTCAGCAAATCTAGTGGCTCTAGCGTAAGACGTTCTGGCGTTATGCGAGATGAAAGTTGACGCAGGCCTCAAAAGCCACCGGTCTGAATAGGGTTAAGAGTGACATTCAGCACCAAGGACAGGGTCTACGACCAATGGAGGGCTAGGCCAAATTTCTGTTCTGCCAGCTTTTTGCTCCGTTAGGTAGTGCCCGTGGGTGCTGTTTGCCTCGGGATTAGCGCTAGGGCTAGGGCTAGGGCTAGGGCTAGGGCTAGGGCTAGGGCTAGGGTTAGGGTTAGGGTTAGGGTTAGGGTTAGGGTTAGGGTTAGGGTTAGGGTTAGGGTTAGGGTTAGGGTTAGGGTTAGGGTTAGGGTTAGGGTTAGGGTTAGGGTTAGGGTTAGGGTGGGATAGAAATTATGCCTGATACCGGGCAGCAGTTTTGTTTGGTTCCGCATTAGTTACCGGTAAACGGTCTATAGGCTTAACATGGGTTTTGTAGAAAGCGTTCAAGCTGCAAAAGACGGGTGAGTGTAGTGGGATCTTTACCATGTTCGAGATGTGGTTAAAGTCTCAAGCACATGACCTCCGGCTTAACGTCCGTCTCCGCCAGGACATACCTAACCGGAACTGAAAACTATTTTCACCTGGGTCGTGAGGAAATAAGGGCTAAGTGTCTCTCTCAAGGACCAGGCCACAGCATTGTCATCGGGGCCTTGTAAGGATTCGAACAGAAATATATTTCTACAACCCTAACCACCAGACTTTATTTCCATCAGAGACAGTTGGTCATTGTTCTCTATCTCCTATTAGATAGCAGCACAACACGTTAATTTTACAGATAAGATTGTCATGTTAAGCTTTTCTTTTATTGATTTTTTTCATGGCAACGGGACAGAGTATTCGGCGTCCTACTTTTCTCCAGCTTAAGGAATTAAAAGGGTACACGATAGGTAATTCCCCATGGTAGAGGAATGGAAATAAATGGACTTCCTGTTTAATATGACGTCATTACTACTGAGTACTACTCCGATAAAATATACGAGCGAAATCCCGTGGGATTAACCCTGTGGCATGCTAGAACTCCTGAAGGAAAATGTCTGTACCCTTAATGCAGACCAACACTCACTGTCTGTGTATTCAGGCTTTTCAGATAAGCATAACTAAAAACACAGATCTATTCAAACAGCAGCACAGCTGGAAATGTTCCAGAGTGAGTGGCAGCTGATCTTCGTGGTTTCTAAACCGGATATCTTTACAGGTTTCTCGGGACATTGCAATCGTTCTCAGCGGGTGGACCCGTAGTCTGCGTCATCTCTTATAGTCCCATACGTCCTATCACATCCAGAGTACGTAAAACATAACATGGGCTTCTTTTTTTACTAAAAAAAAATAAAAATATGGTTTAAGTTGCAGTGTCCCAGAACTTAATGCGTATGATAGTATACTGGCTATCAGTACAGTCTTGTGATCACAATTCAATTATGCACGTATAATTCATCATGGTTTCTGTTTTATGTTTGGTCAAAGTTGCATCAGAATTTAACTATAGACAGTCAAATTGATGGTTACAGCAAGGGTCCCGCTGAGGGCCTTGGATATTTTGAAAACAGATAATGCAGCGGGGAGTCTTTTTCCGCATTTTAGACCTGTGGAAGATTGCTATTACAAAGGACATGTGAATGGTAACGTAAAGCTACACAATTATGTGCCCATTATATGACGTATGATACCCCCTTGCGCATCCGTGTTTGCGTATTTCCAAAAGATAAGAGAGGGAGAAATGCGAAACACAAGACACAAGATTCTACCTTTCCTGTAAGGTTGAGAACGCCATGAAGAAAATTGATCACATAGTTTTGGATATCTAAGAAATGCGTTTTGAACGTTAAGCTTGTTTCAAAAGCAAGCAAAAGTAAACGCCTACTCAGTCTTACTGTCTGCAAATATCTATAGTAGAAGTCCGGTATGAGCACACTGTTGAAGGGACACAGGTAGTTTGTTTTTGTAAGCCGTAGAAATCCCATGAATCTTCTATATCATTTTACATGGCTACTCGTTTATTTTAGAAAATACCATCTGCCACTTTTCTACAGACTGCAAAATGTCAAAATTGATAGCTGGCACCTAGTTTGTTTGAGTACTGCATCTTTTCACTCCTGGCTCACGTTAAATAGAGTCAAAGTGAAATCTCTTTCCGGCACTTAAATCCAAGGTACGTGCTTGTGTATATATACGTATAAAAACATTGCTTTGCCTATATATATATAATGCCCCGGTTATAAGGCCCCATCATAAGAGAGCAACAATGAGCCGGATTGCTGTAAGGATGAAAATTCTTCTCCATTCCTGGGAATTCCCAGTGTATTCTAGATATTCTCACTAGTTCCAGATATTTTTGCCCGTTCTTTCGCGCGCGATCGTCTGGCCCGAAAGTTTTTGACATGCTTAAAACTTTCGAAGTGCATTTAAAGTAGAGAAATATCGAACGGCATTCAAAATTCTAAATGTGTATTCTAAATGTGTTTTAAATATTCTAAAACTGCATTATGACCGCATTCTATGGCATTCCAACCATTCGAAATATTCTTATCTCATTCGATGGAGAACCGAAACGGCAAGCCACTTCGTCACTTTTTGGCCAAAAGAATATCTTTAAGTTTAATGCAGTGAAAATGTCTCGAATACACTACGAATTCCCAGGAATAGACAAGTATTTTCATTCTGACGGCATTTTGGCTCATTCTTTCTCGTGTGAAGGGGACATAAGGCCCATTTGGAATTCACACCCGAATGACCCCGAATGTGGCACGAATTTTGCAAATACTTCATTCCGGTTGCTTCTGCTTGATTCCTGATAATTCGTTTTCAGTGTGAAAGCCCTATTACACATAGCCGAACATGGCCTCCCGACTCTTTCCCGACTATGGTTAGGAGTGATTAGGGAGCTATGTCGCGTCGGCTGTAGTCGACTGGTCATCGGCTCAGTTGGCTGGTGTTAGTCTTAGTCTGCTGGTGTTCACCTGCGCCAGCCGAATGTTTTGAAATTTTGAAAACATTCGGCTGTGTACGGCAGATCTGGAATGAGTTGGCTAGTGATCTGCTGGTGTTCGGCGCGGCTGTCTGGTGTTCGGCTGGTGTTCGGGAGTAATTGGTAAACGCCATTATCACTGCTGACTTACAACTAGTTTTCACCCTACCCACGACTCACCCCAAGACTTTGCCAGCTCCTTCCCAAGCAACATGACTATTATCAAAACGCGTGGGCGAATCACCCCCCGAACTTCACATGACCAACATCCAGCCAACAACAAAGAATAATGCCGTATTGGGGCTAGTTGTAATCCAAATTTGATATCTCAATATTCAAAACGAAACTGACCACTCGTTTAAAATTGCTGATTATGTCCATTTCAAGTCATGAGATGATTAACAATCGGTAGGGAATCAGTCAGGAGAGATTTGGCAGTCTACGACTGGTGGTCGGGGTGGTTTGGAGTAGGTTAGAAAGCATTCGGGGCTGAGTTAGGAGATGGTTAGGAGATGGTTAGGAGATGTTCGGCGCGTGTTCGACGCACCAGAGAAGTTCAGCACCAGAGAGAGGCATGGCCTAAAACTGGTCAGACTATGTGGGTGAAGAATAGCCCCAAATCAGGAAAAACTGATGAGCGGCGCAGAGGCAAAGCGGAACCACAGAGAAGAATTTTGCAAGTCAGATCTAACTAAAGCAGCTATGATAGCCGGTGGTGTAGGATTGACGCGAATATGATTTTACCATGGACAATTTTGACCTACATATATATCATATATAGAGAAAACAGCTAGCCGTTATGACCGTTTTTTTTTTAGATTTCAAAGAACAAAAAAATAACACTTACCGTTGTATGTCTTCCAAGCGCCACTGACTTGTCCGGCACAACCAGTGCCAGCAGCAAGAGAACCACTATGACCATGTCCGTCCGCATGGTCTCCATCGCAGTATTCTGTACTGTCTACGTACACTGTCTTCACCTGGGCAGAGTTTGGGCGTAGTCTGAGCCTAGTTTCCCTGATGGTAAGACTGAGGTCCATGACGTCCAGGAATATTAATGACGCCAACTTACGCCCACATCAGTACATTTTATTCTCTTACATCCACAAGAAGATAACGTCACCACAATCCCTCACTCCCTCCGGCCCATTGTTGTCAGAAGTGAGGCCTAATTCCAGGAATGTTCTGATAAATATCTGGCTTTGGCTAATTGGATTCTTCCTACCATACGTACGAAACATGCTGAATAATAGGTATGTGCGTGTGAAATGCGGAACCCTATTCAAGCAACATGTCATAGAAGTATAACTGATGCCTAAGAAAGACTGGGATGTAGGCGGACAACTTCATGTTCGTAATTCGTTACCTTCTTTTGTTGCAAATGTTACATTGATATCGTACATGAGCTGATGTTTTCTCTGAATGAAACGGTAAAATACTTTCAGTGTATTCACATGTGTCACATTTCTCTCCCTTTCTCTCCCACTTACTATCACTCACTGTCTTTTTCTCTAGTGATGTACGCCGGCATGGTCAATCTCCAGCGTTGTAGCCTGAATCTGCTGCCCTCTGCTGTCAGACTTGAGACTGAATTTCAGGAATCTGGCTATTGGCTAATTGCATTCTTATTCCCGGGCCCGGTTTCAGTTGATACGCATGCGCACGAAGCATGAGGAACCCTATTCACGTCAACACTAAAAAAAACTCAGACATATGAGAGATTGGGGTATGGCACAAAATACAGTATTCGTCTATTTCCTTTGTTATTAGTTACAGTATGATGTCGTTAAACAGATGACGAAGCGTTCCAAATCTGGGCATTGTTAACCGAAAGTACACAATTCAACATGACATACGAGAAACTCTCAATAGTTCACGTTATCTCTGCATGAGTATAGTAACCATATGGATTATCTCAGTATGACAAAACCATGTACATGTATACCTCGTATCTCCGTAGACATATTCCACACGGTTCCAATTAAGTAGGATACTATACTCTCTATCCCTTCTGCCCCCTTTAAAAAAGTCAATGTCACGACTGGGGACATCTTGCGGCAGATGAATGACTAGGAAAGCACCTTCTGATCGAGAAGAAGGATTTGAAATGTAGGACCATCGAAGAGAACCATCATGATCCTTACCGCTGATATTAGTAACAATCTGTGGGGAGTGATAAATAGTAACATTTATTCGTGTCCGTTGTTACGGACATGAGTAACATGGCAATGCCAGAGGTCGTTATAAGAAAGCCCTTCTAACTTCAAGGAGATAGGGGCAAATAAGGAAGCAGAGCCGTAATAATGTTATCTTGATCTAAAATGCCTCTATCCTACTGAGCTATACAACGTATTTCATTCACATTTACGGGATGTGTATTGTATCTGTACCATAGGTTACCACTGTTGCTATAGGTAATATTCTCAAGTACAATACAAAGTTACTCAGGCAACCAAATGGTCAGATGCATCAGATAACATTCGCTATATTCGGTCAGATATTAGAAAGACACTGAATTGCAAATGGTGAATTGACATGTAATTGAGTTAACATTGTATGGTGGTTCAATTGGAAGCGAGACCAAGACATGGCCATATGCTTTTGATTCAATTAGCTCCTTTTGTTTTGAGAGAAGAATATGAAGTTGAATAATTATGCTTAAGTTATTTGTGTGTACCCCGTACTACGATATGAAGCCATCCGCTAAAGCTGCAATTCACTACGCAGGTGTTGCTAGCCGCAGCAGCTAATGAGAATTCAATAAAGACATTTTAAAGTGACTAATCTCGAGAATGATCTGCAAGGTGCCAACATTTATAAATGCATTCTATTATTGTTCCGCAGTGTGGCGCTCTTAGCTAACTGCTGTCCGAACATGATCATTCCGTGATGTTGACATCATACAGGAATGGATTATTTTTATTAAAAACAAAAATTTGAAAGTAGCTGATTATGTCCATTTCAGTTTGCCAGAGGGTTAGCAATCGGTTGGAGATCAGTCAGGAGAAATTCGTCAGTCTTTTACCAGAGGTCGGAACTTGGAAGTTGGTTACCAAGTAGCATTCGGGACTCAGTCGGGAGTAAGTCATTTACTTGATGGAGATGTTCGGCGCATGTTTGGTGATAAAAGATAGGCGTGGCCCACAAAATGACATGGTCAGGCTATAAACTACAACGAATTCAATCCAATAGACTTTTCAAACGTCTACATGATTTAACTTGACTTCGTATTTCTGAGCTAGATAAAAAATATAACTTTCAGTCCTGCACAAACAGCTTTATTCCAGTAAGATGAGTACAACTTAAATCAAGTTGGATGTCGCTGTCACTCCAGAAGAGTAAGGCCATTTACACCCGTAAAACAAAGACATCTCAAATTCTATCCTATCAGATATAGGGAACACGTCTCTCAGTAAAATCCACCTAAAGAGAGCGATGGTTTAGTAACCATATAAATAATGATGATATTCCATTTGATGAAATCTGTTTTTCTAACACAGTTCTAACACTGCCATCTGATTGAACACATGATAATCAGTTTCCTCTCTCTGAATGCGATATACAGATGTTATATCTTGTACATTGGGGAATGTGTCACGAAATACTCGCCAACATGCCAAGGCAGAGAAAAGATAGAAGCGCGGCCGCGGGGGAAATGGCGTCATGGTTTGGAGCTCATTCTGATAGCTCTCATTCTGATTGGTTGAGGAGTCGACGGTACCTGTTGTCTAATTTGGCCACATTCTTCACATCTGTGTAATTTCACAATTGTGAAGCCCTTCCGAAACGGGTGTCCGGTACCCAGTCGGGGTCTCCAGGCATCGGAGGAGAAGGCTTCCCGCCGAGCTTGACTTGTTGCCACCAGTTCAGGATGGCTATGCGTCGAAGTCTGCGATTGATGACACAATGACAATGTCAATCGTTATACGGGTATACATTCTCCTACTTATAGTCTTGCCCTCGGCTTATAGAGAATTGGTCTGAGTCTCTGCTAGCCTCTAACCAGCTGCCAACCAATTAGAAAATCGTCTTTACTTTAAGAAAACAAATTAAGTGACAGTTGATTGGAGATGCACGTCAAAAAAGTGAAAAACAACCAGATTTAGCAGAGCCTTGCTTTGTTGCTTTGTTGACTGCACTATAAGACGATGTTTTCGACTTATATCTCCATCAAAGATAAACCATGTAAGCACATTCCAAATGCAAATATCAAAATAAGTAAAACATACACGGACACAGCTTAAGATCTACGTCACATTTCTCAACCGGGGCCCGGCCGGGCAGCTTTCGGGAACGAAAAGTATGATGAAGAGACCAAAGTATGATGAAGACACCAAACCATACAAGAGAATAGTGGGCATTATTTCTATTTTTCGTTTCCACAAACGGTCCTGTCGGGCCCGGGTTTGGAAATTAGACTTTAATACCTAGAGCCTCGGATGTTTACAGTTGAGGCTGTATTCCGGATCTTAGACATCCCGCCTGGCAGTCTGCCGGGCCTGGAGAAACACGTCTGCGGCAGGAGGCGCCATGGGAGGCTCACACACACGTAGTGCTGGCTGCTCTGCTCAGGAAGACAAAACGTGTACTCATCAGTGATCCATCCCACTTGTAGCCATGTTTCTAAAGGTGGATTCACACTTGCGTATATATTCAAGTCCATATTAGGTCCGTATGGAATTGTTAGCCTCTATCAGGCTCCACATGTCGCTGGAAAAATAATAGAAATTGGACAAACATAGAAATATATCCTGCCAGCGGAGTTAGCTAGCCATGGGGCGCAAACCATACTCCTCAGGCAGCTAACTTCTGGCATGTTATCCGTCTATACTTTTATTTTTTACCATTTTCCAGTGACCTGGCTGGAAAGCCTGGTGGAGACTACCAATTCCATACGGACCACATACAAACTTGCATATATACGCAACATGTGAACCCACGGGCAAATGAAAGATGATGAATGATATGTACGTAGCTATAGGTACCCGAACATAGGAAATACATTGCTGTACACACGTGTGGATCTCCATGGCACACACAGTTGACACTCACACTCGTGTCTTTCCAATCATGTATTATATGGTCATCTCAGGAAATACCTTTCCATGCCAACGTAGCATGACGTGACGATGGGGCGTGCACGTGTCACGTGGAACTTCAAACAGCGGACTTGGGAAGGAACCTTTTGTATTCTATATATTTACTTTGTACAGTAGATCTAGTGGAACTTACTTGCAAGCGACGTTTCTGCTTAGGTGATGGATCAATCAAATTTAGGCTGTCAGTCATGACTTCATCAGACGGCCTGGCCAACTCTCGTGGATGTTTCGGGCCTTCTTGTTCGTCACGTGCCGCGGCAGTAATTTCAGTAGATCTAGCGAGGCCACGAGTGATCCCAGCGAGGTTTGCGGCTATACTCAAAAGCACAAGTAGCTTGAAGCTTGTGAGAGACATAACTGGAAAGAAGAAGAAAACTGTTCATTTGTCACAACAACCCCAAGAACGCCTGCCTCCAACAACACAGCAAAGTTTCTTCTGTAGTACGTTTATGTTTACAATTTACAGCTTTTTTGTGCGACTTCGTCTGGACTTACTCCCTTTGAATCAGGAAGACATAACCATACTCCTCTAGAGCAAAAAAAATCTGTCCATTTTTTTAGTTTAGATTAAGTAGAAGATAAAGTGCATTTTACTGTAGATTATTCTTCATATGAAAGCGATAGAAGCATTCTATTCGACTATGTGTTACGTGAATTTTTCCACTTCAGATACTTGAATAATAAAGAGAAATTTATATTCCTTACAGCCTTCTATGAACAAATTCTAACCAATAGAAAGAATTTATATATACCAGAAGAAATACCCGTAGTCCCTGCCAAGAACCATACATTAAACTTAGCGCTCGTTCAAGACTAGGTTCTTGGATCACAGGAGAAAGAGTTCGGCCTCGTCGGAGGTGTCACAGCACATTTTTTTTTCTTTACTCAAAAACACATAAGAATGACAATTTGGCGCTGCACTCAAGTTTAACAACTTATATTAATAACGCCACATAACAAAATACAAACTTAGGTAACTTAGGTCAACATAACTGTGCGCCATTTCCAACCACCCCAAGATATAAAGTAGAATCAATTAGCCTAATTGAGTACATATAAAAAAGAGAATTAACAAAAGTAGAGTTGGGACTTCTATATCTACTTGACTGATACAGTCATGTAGAGCTAGAAGCGCTTAGTATCCTCAATGTAAGTTTGTGTGAGTTGCATCGTTTTAAAGTTGTACACAGACGGTAACAATGCGGAACCTCTAAGAATAAAATATAATTTGACATTGTCTGACATATTATTTAGGTTTACACCATGACCAAGTAAATTTGCAAGATTGCCGAAAAATTCCGATCTTTGATGAATATATAATGGGGAATGAAGCATAAAGTGTAATACAGATTCGCATCGACACCCGCATCTACAGGAGCCACTGGGAGATGAACAAACTTTGATTAAGAGCACAGGTGCCGATGCGAAGCCTGACAAGAAGAGCGCAGGTGTAACGAGGGCCACAATTGTAGTGGGGGGACGAATGGGACGTATTTCCGAAATAGCGAGTAACGTAAGAACGAACAACAAGGTCTAAATCGTTCCAGAGATTCAAACTGTGAGGAACAAACGATTTGCCAAATCTATCAGTAGATTGTATCGAAAGTCGAAAATTTGACCTATTTCTTAAGTTGTAGGAAGTAGTTTGGGAAATTTCGGGGGGGGGGGGGATCAAATCTATTAGGTACCTCCGTGTTTGGCCATGTACTATTTTATAGAATAAAGATAAACGGTGAATATGGCGTCTGCTAAAGAGAGACTCCCAACCCAGTTCTTGGCAAACAGAAATGTAAGATGAGCCTTTAACCGCTCCTGATACGATAAGAGAACATACATATTGAATTCGTTCAATAAGATTGGAGTCCTCGGCAGAACAGCCATGCCAAACAACATCCGCATATTCGAGACAAGGGCGAATAAATGATTTATAAAGGGTTTCTAAAACTTTGCGAGTTAATTTGAATTTTAGACCACGAAATACATTAACTTGTTTAGAAATTTTAGCGAGCATCAGAATGATGTGGTTGTGCCAAGACAAGTTAGAATTTAAAATAACTCCAATATGTTTATGGAATAAAACTCGTTTAATTTCATACGTTCCAAGATAAAGAGGGGGTGGTTGACAAGGGATCTTTTAGCCTTCCGTTTTGGATGGATTTAATTCCATCAAGCATTTATGGGACCAGGACAAAATTATAGATAAATCAGAGTTGAGCCGATATGCAGATGCAGTTGGATCTTCAACAACATCAAGCAGAGAACTGTCGTCCGCGAATAAAAAGGGTAAAGAACTTAAGTTGTTTACAATATCAATGTAGATAATAAACAGTAAGGGGCCTAACACGGAACCTTGAGGGACCCCTGCGCCAATCTTAGACCATGGAGAAGACTGGCCGTCTACAATGACTCTTTGAGATCTCTCACATAAATAGCTGTAAATCCAATTTAACAAGGGACCATCAATTCCATATTGCTGAAGTTCAAATATCAAACCAGAATGCCATACCTAGTCAAAGGCCCTCGAAAAATCAAGAAAAATGGAGCAAACTTCCTTCCCTTCTTCAAAAGCCTTAAGGATGGTATGAGAAATATAAACTAGCTGACACACGGTTGAGTCACCATGTACAAAACCAGACTGGAGAGGATAAATAAGGTTGTTTGAAAAAAGGTGGTTATAAATATGTTTGTATACTATTTTTTCGAGGACCTTAGACAACTTAGGAAGTAGTGACACAGGACGATAATTGCATTTATCATGCGGATCGCCTTTCTTAAGAATTGGACCAACGTTTGCCCGTTTCCAGATCATGGGGAATATTCCATATGACAGAGATAAATTGAATACATAAGCTAACTTGTCAGATATAAGAGGTGCAATGCATTTAAGAAAATAATTGTCAATGTTATCGTATCCATTGACCTTAGAGGTGTCCAGGCTTCTAATGTAAAGTTCGACTTCTTCGGGTGTAGTGAAAACACAAGATAGCCTTGCATCTGTGAGAAAATTAAAATCAGGAAGAGTAGCATTCATATTGAATCACCGGGACATTTCATCATTTTAGACAAAGTACATATATTGGACACCAAACCGGATTACTTTGCGAGGGGGGTAAAGGAGGCCATCTACATAAGAGCACATCAGCCGACACTTAACAGAGACGGGGACCGATATCGCTTGCCAGACATTTATGATTCGTTACTCGAATCACGTGTCTCTAAGTCACGTGATCAGAGTAACTGAATCATTACTCCTGAAGAAGGTGGACGGAAGTGCGACTGAAAAATTAGAGGTAAGCTAATTTTGGTGCTGTAAGACAGTGGAAAATCTTCAATAAATTCTAACCAATTATACAGCTAGCTACATATATGCAATAACCAATGAGCGAGAGGACGTCAAATGTACTGGAGTGTAGATTAGACGTTTATATGTACTGTTGAACCTGTCTATAGCGACCACTCAAGGGACTGGAGAAATGTAGAGAAAATGCTATAAGTTACACATGATGTCTGGACCCACTAAACTTTCTCACCAAGTAACATTGTCTTGATCATGTCAAAATTCAACTGAACGTACCAAAGTCAAATCTACCGAAAATAATCGGTATTGCCTTGCGTAATGTTTGTAAATTCACCGACAAAGACTTGCGCTCTAACGTTCGAATTCACTGCCCAAATGACCAGGTGGCCGCTATGCAAAGGAGACCGCTAATACAGGTTTGACTGTACATACAATGTATATGGCTTTTACATGTATATGATTGTTACCGCATGACCAGTACTTAGCCCAGTGGGGCAAAAATGTGCAATAAAGGTCTTCATTCATTTAATATACATTTTGAGTTGTCGTAAATTTCTTGACAAAATATCCATACACATTCCCACCCAGCATCGGGCATGCGTACAATCCAGACTGTTGGCCATGTACTAACGTTCCCTTCCTGCCAGCCTGCCGAACAAGTTTGGATGTAGGTCAGCACAATCTTCGTATCCTGCCAGTTTCTGATTTTGACACCGTCCAGAAAAAAAATGAACCCGCCGGACAAACAAGAACTAAGAAACAAACAACATCTCCGTTTGCAGAAAGTTAACAGCCACAACAGAAATTAGAATCGGATTCCGTTTTTACAGCTATAATGCCGTTGGCCAACTGTTGACATCTTTCATTATCAACATATGCTGCATATTCTACCATTTCCACTACACGTTTTGGAGCGTGTGATGCAAGATAAAAGCGCAGCTGAGCCAAATTGCGCATACAGCGATAACAATAGTGGCCATTAAATTTTGTGGCCTACGATGGTTCTTTAATTGGCAGCTAGCTAGGTACACTTACTGAGTGCCAAATCACCGACAGATTGTTATTTGGATCGTCAGTTAACGTCCTCATGTGCGGAACATTAACACTAAAACGAAATATAAGTCAACTGTGAAAGTTCTTTCGTTCTAATGATAATATAAATGTCGTGTGCCTCTGTCCCTATAGCCTATTGAATTTATATTGTCTGGCTAAATCGCGCTCCTAGCGGTCCGCTCAACAGTCATCCTAAACCTGAGCCAGCGAAAATCTGAGCTTTTAATTGTGTAGCCTTTGTGTAGCCTACATCTCGCTTGTAGCAGCCCGCCCAACATTCGACCGGCTTTCTACTAGATAAGATAAGAGGTGTGCCAAAGTCAATCACCACATGACAACGCCACCCAATCCAAAGCAACCAAACGTCAGGCTGTGGTGAGCTGATGACGATTGCATACATTATCCATATATAGAAAACCCAGTTCCCCTGAGGGCCATTCACCATCAGGCATCAAGCTTCTAGCCAGTCGCGTGTTGGACGGGTAGCGAGATTTGATCAAGCTTGTTCCAGAGGCTAGTGCACGTAAGTGGCAAAAGGAGGTAAAAGACAGACGGGCTTTAGCAAAAAGTAAAAAAAGTAAGGGAGACCAAACATTAAATTTGGTGTCCATCATTAGCTATAGAGCAACAACGCTTTCGAGTTAGTCCATTACACGGCAAATCGCTTATTAGTGCATGTTCAACATCTGGTAAAGGAAGCCTGCCAATTCCGCGCGGGAGGGGGTCAGCTGTTTACCTGCATGAAAAATGAAAGTATAGTTTTTGGTGTTTCTGTGTGTGTGTGTGTGTGTGGTCAAGGTCAAGGTCAATTTTGGGTCCCCTGGTGTGTAACCTTGGTACTGCAGCAACTCAATTTTTTTTATTATCTTTTGACCTGGACATGCTATGGTCTTCATTTTTTGGTGGCAGATAGCTTGTGATGTAAGGAAGGAGATATCTATGTTTGCCACCCCCCCCCCCCAGCAGCTTGCTCTGGAACTGCAGGGACATTTTTGTCAAAATCTTCCATGGAGCATAACGAACCATAGGAACGATGGTTTTCCAGGATATTTAGCATGCAGGTAGCTTTGGTACAGATGTACATAACGAAGTGCAAATTATGCAAATATCGACTTAATTTGCACACTTAATGAGGGAAATTACAGTTTTTCCCAGTATAGGACTCAAATACATGTAACATAATTGTGTAGTTTGTGGTAAGTGGAAGATTAGCAGATTCTAATTATGCAAATAAGTCCCTAATTTGTATAATTAGTGTGAAAGTGTCTAAATCCATATAAGTATATGTAGTAAATGATTGGATTGCCTATATTATGACCTAAGTAAGTTAGCCTGATATATTTCTAGCATTCACCCTCTAAGGTGGGATTTGTAACAATCATTGAGAAAATATTCACTCAACATACATGTTTAAACATTTTTGTGTGGCAAAATAAAGAGAGAGAGACATGTCCATTACTTAGCCATGCAGTATGGAGAAACATCTTACACATTGGGGATTGAACACAAGTCAATCATACCGCAGTGACGGTGGCACAGTGGGGGCAGTGAGGGCAGTCGCCCCCACAAAAAATATGTTGTGGGGGCATGGCCCCCACAAAAAATCAAGCTGAAACCCATATCTTTTCAATGATGTTTTCAGGTGGAAAATTGTGTTAGCTGAGAATGAAATTATCGGTGTGGCGCACCAAGGCGGCATAAAAGCTTTAAAGAATGTCAGTGGATCATTTCATTGCCAAACTGAGTTTCGAAGAGGGTGATTTGAAGGGGTGTTCGGCAATGAGACAATAGTGCAAAGCTATGAATTTTCACTACAATGCATCTCTACAAAGGACACAATACCGAATACACTTGACCTATATCAGTAGAGATAAGAACAGGTATGATTGTCGTATCTTGCTTTTTTAAAAAACTAATACTGATCAACCGTGCCAGACGTTATTCACTATATAGCTATTGCCTAGAAAATGACACAGCGTTCACCGCGTTCAGAGCATGGATAGGATGACTAAACTAGTGATGCAATCGGCTATGCTGGTCAATGATAACCAGACCAATTGTGAATTAAGTATGAAGTCTTTTATCAATATCCTCCAAATTTCAAATCATTGGAGTCATTACTTTCCAGGCATTCGTTTTTCCTAAATTAGAAGGTAAGTGGCGAGAAAAAAGTAGTGTGAATTGTGATCAGACATCTGTGGGTCTAGTTCCCCATGCCATAAATTAACAAAAGACATTGTCAAAATGTTTGATAATGATTCTCTTCCTATTTCAAGCAAAAAGAATTGGGTTTCTAACTTCCAACAGCGCAAATTGACCCACACACTCAGGTCAGGTCAATTGTCCACGTTTTTTTCCTTCTCCCTCACCTAACGTTACTGCCTGGGTGTCGCCTGCAAAGTAATGATCACAATAATTTGAATTTTGGTACATATTTATATAATTTTATACTTGACATCTATGCTTCGAAACCTGAGCTGTGCTTATTATTTCTCGGTAAAGTCTAGGACTTATCGAGGACTTATTGATAACCCTACGTACATGTATAAAGTCTTATATAAATGTGTACCAAAATTCAAATTATTGTGATCATTATGTTGCAGGCGACACCCAGTAACGTTAGGTAAGGGATAACGAGAAAAAAGGTGGACAATTGATCTGCAACCTGAGGTGTGAGGTCAAATTGTCTGATCACGCTGCACCCTTCTTTTTCAGGCCACTTACCCTCTAATTTAGAAAAAACGAATGCCTGGAAAGTAATGACTCCAATGATTTGTAATTTGGATGATATTAATTGATAAAAGACTTCATGCTATGAAGTTGTGCCTGAAAATCTGAGTTGTACTTGTTATTTCTTGGTGAGGCCGAGAACTTATTGATCACCCCTCGTACATGTAGTCTCTACCAGACTGACCATACGCTGGCTATCATAGGGAAAATAATTTGCCATGGGAGTTTTGCTACCAGAGGAGTTGGTCGGCAGCGCAGCCGGACGGGAAGCATGGGCCTAGGCGTGGACTGACTCCCCTGGCAAATATCCGGTAGATTTTATGCGAATTCTACGATGTCGGCTGAGTACAGAGCGAATTGCTTGCGTGCATTCAGTGTCTAAAAGTTCATAATTCCAAAGAAGTGGAATGCTCATTTGACAATATTAGAGCTTACAGCTCGGGCATTTACAGCAGGTCAAGATATGCAACAAGAGGTCTAGGCCACAAACATGTACTCCGTGACGTATTTAGTAACTTGCCCCCTTTCGATTAGTGCTTATTATCCATGTCCTATTCTTTTATCGAACTGTTGTTTCCATTTAGGTACAGGCAGTTGTTTGTTATAACACGAGTTGTTTGTTATAACACAGTACAGTAAATGATGATTGGAGCCTAACATTTGGTTGGAGTTACATCTGGAGAAATAGTTGTTTAATCAATTTGCCGCTAGACATAGCCCAACATCTGCTTGTAGATGTTTTGCCTAAACGACTGTGCGATATCGATAATCTGGTCCACAGTATCAAAACAGGGGTGATTTTTTAAAAGGTTACCATCCGTCCCAGAGTAATCAAGCTCTAGCAAGTAGCGGTATATCGTTATATGTATAAATGTATCTTTCCTTCTACAGTACAAAATTATCATTGTCTATCAGGGCTTTCTTGAAGCTGCAAGTTAACTGTGTTATCCTGCAGTGCCAGCGGGAAAGGGCCTATCATTATCTACAACTCTGTGTTTGACGTACGATCCCATCAAAGTTGCTTCTGTGTGGGAAACATGTCAGGGTAGAAACTGCGAACTGGCAGTATCGGCGATTCTACCGGTAGAGATCCCGATCGGAGTTTTTGTGGACAGAAAATAAAGACGCAATATCTCGATGCGGTAGCATCCGTCGTAGGACTCGGTTTTCATGTCACTTGATTTTTTAGCAGCCTGAGGCAGCATCAACGGCCGAAAAGGATATATAAGATAGCATTTTCAATAAAAATTCAGTTGAATTTTGTACGCCGCGCGCACGACTATATGAAGATTAAACTCAGTTTCCAATCGACTATCGTACGATAAATGTGACCAGGCCCTTAGAAAGATATGCGTACAAAGGTATGAAGGACCTACCTGTCTCTGTACGCCGGTTCACGCTCTTCTGGTTGCGATGCCCCCGCTTTGTCTATGACTCCGTGAGTCGATGTACCGGACACGAAAACCATCGGAAGTGACAGGTTTCGTGTACACCCACCCACCTACACGAACTACCTACGTCACAATTAATTATGCAAATAAGAACACACTGAACATGTTTACTCGTGGATGTGATCTTTTCTTAAGATAAAAAACGCAAGATTGGTCCTTCTTGTGATAGTCCTCTTTAGAACAGAGAAAATACGAGAGAATAGTCTCACTAATGAGGGAGATACGTACATGTATATACGTGACGTGCAGGTGCACAAGGTAACGACAAAGAAGCTTGCTTGTATGGGTGGTAATAGAAATAAAATTCCACATCTGACACTTGAGTGATCAAATTCAAAACAGGCTTTCTATATTTCACACTCTCTTCACAGGAGTTCTCAACATTTCAAGTCTGGCAAGCTGGTTATCACTTTGCGCGTGGCTGTTATTTGATTCTCACTAGAAATGGGGGCTCATTGCTATTTTCGAAGAATCGTTTTAAAAAAATGGTGAGGACTAAATATCATTATCACCCACGTCACAGTAAAGGCCCCCTCTCACTAGACTCGCGTCACGCTTGCGTCGCTTCGGGGTTCGACAACGCAGACGTGACCCCGCGGCACCTAGAGGTGACGCAAGCGAACCTAGAGGTGACACAAGCAAGCGCGACGTTTTTTTGGAAGTTAAAAAATAACACAAGTGGCAAGATGCCCCAACAATGACCCAGGAGTGACACAACAGTGACCCAAGAGTAACACAACAGTGACACAATAGTGACGCCAACATGCCTTCAACAGTATCAAGATTATATTTTGTTTATTTGGCACCAAGTATCAAAAGTGAACATCCTTTTATTATTGAAAGCTATTTTGGATACATTTTAGATATCATTTTACAGCGGTTTTTGATTCAGTTATAACAGTGACCCAAGAGTAACACAACAGTGACACAACAGTTTGTCTATTTCCTATTAAAACGTAGGAAATATCAAGATTTTTTATTTGTGAAATTTGAAAATTGTTCAATGAACCTATAAACACACACCATTACACATACTTGTTGCAAAACACATAAGCGATGGACTCAAATCTGGTATATGGTTCGTGTCCATTCATTTGGGTGACTTCTTTTACTGTAAACGTACGCGTCTTATGCATCATCACAAGGGAAATTATTTCGTTATTAATCTCATTTTGAGGCATTTTCATCATTTTACAGTGATTTTCATACATTGACAACGCTGCGACTTCCGATAACCTGTTCATTTAGTCTAGAAACGCAACAGTGACGCAAGTAAGTGTGAGCGCAACAGAAAATCGGCGAAAATAACACAACAGTGACACAGTGAATGAACCCCGCAGCGACGCAAGCGTGACGCGAGTGTAGTGAGAGGAGGCCTTTAGGAAATAGACGCAACAGTAATCAGCATCCGTATATACAACTTCACATATCCCTACGTATACGACTAGAGTGGGAAGGGCCTGTCTTCGTTTACTGATCTCTATTAGTAAGCTGATAAATGATTGGGTTGGCTAATATGAATTCAAAGAAATTTAACTTATTTTTAATTGAATAACACAACAACAATTAACACAATCGTCAATGACAGTCAGGACCACCAGGTTCCCTATCAGCACCAATAACCAATAATACATGCAGATAGACAGCGCTTGCGTCTTAATGATTGGAACGTATTTACAGTTATTGCCTTCGTTAAGCGGAGATTATATTTCTACTGGCTGTGCGGTTATATCCCAGTAGGTGGTTTATTTCGTGCTTTCAAAAAGAAATTGGATTGTGAGGACTTGTGGATAGTGGAGAGTTTTAATCAAAAGTTCCATTCCTATGTCAGCTATGTTATACTTCGTGTTAGCTATGTTTATGTCAGCTGTATGCCATGTATTTGCTATGTTCTCTCTTGGAAGAGTAGATGTCACTAGAATCTTAGGTAGACAGATAAACAGAGAATTACTAGGATACTTTTATGTGCATTAGCTGATACATACATACATGTGTAAGTAGCTTATCTTTCCTAGACGTGAAACATGGACATGCAAACTAGAAGTTGTGCTCCACTGTTAACTACAATGTTCCATGATCTGTATCATTGAAATACGTCACACCGAAAAAAGGCGAACCAATCTCTATTTCCTTAGTATACTCTGTCCTAAATGCCAGCATTTTTCAAAAGCACTTCTTTGATAAAAGGAAGTCGTGTATCTTATACATTTAGCGCAATGGACATACTAGTTGTTGGATAAGGAATAAAGACGCGTCCTTCAATGTTGAAATTCATAACGTTATTCTCACAGAAAGGGATTGTGCGGTTCTTATATAGGCTTCATACATGTCAACAAAATCTATAGCGTCACCCTTTTTTAAAATACCCCCACAGAACACTGATGGCACAAGTACTACGGCCTAACCCTTTTGAAAACAGATCAGGAAAAGAGGCCAACATAATTTGTCATCTACCCAACTGCAGATCAGAGAAGCATAAAAGGTTAACTTGTCATGGCTAATCTGCAACCCACTGAAGGTTGCCTTCTCCTGAGTACGAAGGTTTTGTTTTCGGTGTGTCTGGGTGTCTGTATTTCGGTATGTCCTTAGGTATTTGAATAGTAGATGTATTCAGCAGGATAGTGATGGCTAGATGAGGAGGAGAGGAGAAAGGTGCAAACAGAGACTGACAGGAAGTAAAGGTTTACTTGGACTACAACGTCTTTTTTTCGCAGGCTGACAGTAAGGGGTAGTACTAGTCTTTACAGACATTCCAGGTCAAAGGGCCAGTAGAAGAGACTGCTAATTCACAGGGAGGTATTGTTTGCGGTTTGTGTATGTCGTCGCTTTCGCAGTTATATATTTTCCTTGTGCTCACGTTCACCGAATAGTGATCAATGCACACCTTATTTGCATGATTGATGAACTACAGTTATCATACAAGACAAACCAGAATTTTTAACGGAAGCGTGAGAACTTGTTTACATAGCAGTCAGACGCGAACAGGGTCGGTCTATGATATATACTGCCGGAGTCGAGATGGTTTCAACACTTACGACAGCCTGATATATTTCTAGCATTCACCGTCTAAGGTGGGATTTGTAACAATCATTGAGAAAATATTCACTCAACATACATGTTTTAACATTTTTGTGTGGCAAAATAAAGAGAGAGAGAGACATGTCCATTACTTAGCCATGCAGTATGGAGAAACATCTTACACACTGGCCATGGGGATTGAACACAAGTCAATCATACCGAGATAACAACATTACTGAAATCCTGTTTATTTGTAACGAGGAGAGGCCAGGTCAAACGCTTCTTGACAAATCAAGGGGATGCAGGATCGGAAGAGTAGATTTGAGCAAGAGTAATGGTTGGTTTGGTAACACCCCCTGTTCACTAGACGCCGCGACCGCTGAGAAACCAACGATTTCACAGATCACTCAACGACTTTCGCACATTTGGTTGTCTTTTCAATCATACTTTTACATTATGCGTCATATTCTAATTATGACATCAAGCTTCACACAAATCCAATCTTGCTCGCAGTACGAATGTAGTCTCTACCAGACTGACTACGCTGGCTATTATTATAGGGAGAATTTGCCAGGGGAGTTTTACTACCAGCAAAAAAACATGAACATTAGCGTGGACTGACCCCCCTGGCTAATTTTCGTTTTCTTGTTGTTGCCAAATTCGACGATCCCCGCAACTCCGTAGGAAGGCCTGGCGGAGGCTAGTACGAACGCCTCAAGGATCGCCGTCTAGTACAAAAGTGGGCTAAGCTTGTAACGGATGACCTTTCCCAGTACTAAATCTACATGTAGAGAGCCAGCTTAGGGACACCTGTACTCTACTCTCTTCTCGTGTTCGCCTGTAGGTTAACACAATTCGTCATCTGTCGCTGTCCTTCAATACCACGGATAAGTTGGAAGACATAAAAAGCATATTCGGGCCTGTCGTTGCAGTAAAAAGAGGGAAACGCGGTCAAAATTGCCCAAAAGGACCGCCCTGCCACGCTTTACACTAGGTTTTTCTGAGAGTGAGACGTCTTGGCCAAGACCGTCTCAGCCAAGACGTCTCAACCACAGTGTAAAGAGCAATTTAGGGGTCTCAAGACCAGATTCCTGCTGTTATATAATTAGGACAGTTTTTTTTCTGATAGTAGTCCACTACAATCCAACTTTTGATATTTCCCCTGCATTTGTGGAAAAACTGCAAAAACTTATTACGGAGGAATGCAGAGACACAGAATAATGCCTGCAAGCCTGCTCTGCGGGGAGTCCAAAACAGCTTGCCACAGCGTGTGTAAAGAGAGCTGGCTGAGACGGTCTTGGCCAAGACGTCTCAGAAAAACCTAGTGTAAAGCGAGGAGCGGCCGTGTAATTTTTCCGACTACTACTATATCTACGCGACTCAACCTCTGCTTGGAGAGTAGTCTATGCGGACAGTTGGTCAGTATGCACAGGATTAGCAATGCTTGCTCCAATAGGAAAAGTATCGTTAACTATAAGGGGCCATTATTCATGATGGCAATAATTTGCCAGGTGGTCCTTGTGAAGGGTCACTTGGACAAATTGACTATTCCTGTCTGAATATGAAACAAAAATAATCGGCATTCATTACCTATTCGGGTTTTGTTTTTCAAGCAATTCATTGAATCATTCCATTTAACTTAAGGTCAATGATCAAGTAATATTTATTTGGTTCAAGTTGGATGAAATTCCCAACAGCATAGAACAGGTGAAGATAAAGGGTAATAGCTACAGTGCCTGTAGTTATGGGATGGGCGTTTAAATGAAGAGGTAAAGCCGCAATTTTGATGTTCCTCTGGTGCGGCTTAGCTGAGGCCAAGGCTGAAGCAGAAACTTTGCCCTGAAGGCTAGAAATAGGTGCAGCCTCATATTGAAAACGTGACATGATCAATGGCGAGTAAAAGGAGATCTTTTAAAGTATGAACAATGCCAAAGGCTGTCATAGACCGAAACTTGTGTTTTGTTACATCAATGGAAAATGGCTAGAGTTAAACGCAGTGTCAAAGCAACATGTGCTATGTATGTAAAACATTATTTTGCAGCATGACCTCAACAATGTTTAGATGTTTTATGTCAAGGGAAAGAAAACAGACAAAGGGAAAATATTAATTTGAGAAGTTCTTTTTAAATGAAATACTGTAAATGCAGAAATGTTCGCGGTGGATTAATGTTGGCGGTTTTCGCGGTGACCACTTCACCGCGAATATTTAAAACCATCGCGAACATTTTTCCATTCGATGGTATTAGACTGCAGTCTATGGTGTTACCGCGAACTTAAAACCACCGCGAAAAGTCCTTTTTCCCGCTACCGCGAAATTAAATCCCCGCGAACTTCAATGCATTTACAGTAGCATACGTTATTCAATGTCCGTGAGCTGCAAATGCATTTTCAATAGTATCGCAGGTTGTAACGCAAAGAGCCTCAATCAAACTCATTTCACTCGGAAATATCAATACGCTCCATAGGTGCTCTCAATGATAAAGCTATTTGGTAGAAAGTTGGTCGTGGGTGTGCCCCAGGGCACTATAGCTATGTGGCATCGTCATACTTCAGACACGGTTAGCGTTTTCTTCTCAACTATGCGAGGTACCGCTCTGCCATCTTGGATACTGCGTTACCGCACACAGTTGACACTAAAATCGTGTTTAGATGCCCTACACACATGCCCTGATACGGCGATGATGCAAGGTTTTACATGGTCCGTGCTCTGGGACACAATTTTGACCGCCGCTGTACCGCACAGAGAAGAAGCATCATGCTATTTCAAACAACTAGTAAAACTATGACCTACCTTTAGCTCTTTCAGTATATACTTATAAGTTTTCCTTGTTGCTAAATGTGTTTGTTTTTGATCTTTAAAATATGCACTTGTGAATGCTTACCATTTGATGCACTAATAATATATAATGTATGTATAAAATCAGCAAATGCTGCCTGGAATACTGTATTACCTTGTTGCAATTTTTAAATGAAATGAAGAAATAAGTCGTTGCCACGCGACAGCAGACTGTTCACCTGTCATAATGTGTGCACCTGTCCACCTTAACAAGCAAGCTTCCATAAACGTGTCATCCTCATCCGCTATCTTAATGGTAACGAAGCCGGCCTCAAGAAAAGCAAGCGGCAAAGAAAATTCCAAATGAGCTTAATTGCTTTCGATTTCAGGTACTCGAAAGCTGGCAGTTCGTGCTTACGCCAAATTGTTAACCTACTTAATTATGCAACAGAACCAATGTTAAGTCAGGCAAGTCTTAAATTCAGCTGAAAATGGTCAACAGGGATGTCAAAATGAATGTAATATGGTCTACTTGATTTCTGCGACCTCATGCTATCCTCAAAACAATCAAGTCAGTCTATTCAAATCTACAGCAACTGATTGGACTTATTGAACTTTACAGTAATACTTTGTCTTGTCTCTCTCATCTAAATGAGGACTAAACTACCGTTGAAAGAGCGATGGCAAAGACAAAAGTAATTTGTAAGCTTGCAAATTGCGATAATCCTTCCTCGCGGGCCTGAACGCGAGCTTGCTGCAGTTTCATGTGTAGATCTGATTAGGGTTTGTAATATTTAACTGTTAATGCAACTTTGCTATCATTATCGGCAAAACCTGTCCAGATATTGACCTCATTTTAAAACGTCTATGGATAACTCTCACAGCTATGGATAATTCAACAATGCACATGTTTGTCCGATACTAATTGTAGTGAAGACCAGTCGTCCCGTTTGAGTAGTTAGACATAGTGTTGGATTAGCCTATGTGAACTTTCAGGCAAAGGATTTAGTCCCACACAGAGATAAACAACGCCGTACACTTCACTTTGAAGATTTGGAGCAAAACTAGATGTCACTTAATCCAAGACCTAGAAAGGCAGTATTTGCGACCATGATATTTCACTCTCCATGTATGGTACAAAGACGGTGAAATAAAGTTTTGTAATATAAACACACAGTAGCATGCAGTACGTTAGGCCTAGCATACGTGTTTGCCAGTTAAGCCATGTCGCTTTGTTTGAACTTTAAGCGGGTATCTCACATGACGGCGCCGAATTGCGCCAGGTATTCGCAAATCGGCACAACTTGGCGTCTGGAATTGTACATTTGCAATTCGCAATACTGAATATTTTACATCTCACCTGCATTAAGTATCATTATTGAACAACCTACATTAGCATGGAAGCTCTTGTGTTGGTACGATCGATGTTGAAGTTTGTAACTTTCATTCAACACATGAAAATCATAGTGATTCAGTTATTAAGGTCACATGCTCATCAGAGTAATTGAATCACACTCGTTGAGAAGCTTAAGCTTGATGGATGTGTGACTCGTTGAGAAGCTTGATGAATGTGTGACCGACTTTTTTTTCAAAATATAGTATACGTAATCTGTGTTGAATGAAAGTTACAAACTTCAACATACATGTAGTGAACATCCTTTGAATACTTTTTGACGCATTTCTAATGTCCTCATATGGGCGTCATACGCAAAGGTGACCGCGGGGTAAAATTTGCTTGGGAAGTTGGCTCAATTCAATTCAAATAAATAAATAAATTCCCAAGCGCAATTGGGCCCAGATTACCCGCTTTAGGGTAATTATACCGAATACAAGCACTTGGACGGTAACATTGAATGAAGACCTTTATTGCACATTTTGCCCCACTGGGCTAAGTACAGGTCACACGGTAAGAATCACATATATGTAACAATGGAAACAATCATACACATCTATATATGTAGATGTGCGTCTGATCTATTCTAGGACATTCGACTTCCTCTCGCAACAAAGCATGTCCTATCCTCCAGGTCCACTCTAGTGCACGTTAATGTTGCCAGCAGGGCTGGACGCCCCAATGGGGAGATGAGATCAAGTCATTCTTGCCGGACGTGAGGCACAGTTTTCCTTCTGATATGCCGTATGGCCATTATAACGGCATACCCTTGCGAGTCCGGTTATATAATCGGATGTACACACAGTCCCTGTGTGCGGGTCCGGTTGATTGGCCACTCTTGCGTCTTCAAAGAGGCGAGAGTGGCCATCCCAGAATGCACAGGTCTCTAG
>NC_049980.1:12518298-12530904 GCF_000003815.2 Branchiostoma floridae | reverse complement strand
ATAATTGTCCCTTGGTGAAGGTTTTCGACCAATTCCATTATCTAAATAACCATCTGCACATAGAAGAGCTCTAGGGTGGAATCAGTAACGTTCGACCTTGAAGTTTCAGCGATGCCTGTCAGACGTTTGGAGACCAGAGTGATCAAGGCAGTACGACTCCGAATAGATTCTTTTGACATAATTTTTTTGGAGTGAAATTTGATTGATTAGATCAGTTGATTGATTAGGGCTAAAGATGAAAAATGTGTCAAATTTTGCATTCTATTTAGGTCCTCCACAATTACAGCAGAATTGATAGATAAAGATAAAAAAAATACCAAGATACAAAAAATGATCAAATGAAACGATGCTGTCTTTATAACTCAAAGTTTATTGCACAGAAATTGTAACGGAGTTTGTAACACTATACAGGCTATTTTCAAATCTATCAATCATTATTCATAATCATGATGATTTAGTGGGGACGAATCAGGTGCATACGCGGGAGTCATGGCATTCTATCAAAGTTATCTCTCATCAGAATCAGTGAGAGCATCTTCCAGTCTCCTCCAGCCATCAGGACCCAGCTGACCGTCAGTCTTACACGGCAGGTACGTCAGGTGTGCGATGTCGTCAGGTACCTCGCACGGCTTGTACAGGATGGCGATCACGTGATCCCCGCGACCCTTCATGGCCCGTAGATGGACTTGCTGCATCTCGTACCTGGGAATGTGGAAATTTCGCCATGTCATGGGGTGTCTTCTATATGCAAATAACAACATGCGCAGTAAGATGCATTGTGGGTAATGCAAAAGACGAAGACCCCTAACATGTAGACAACTTTTCTTTGTGTCTCCAGGGCCTTCAACTTCGACATCATACCCACAATACATTTCACTGCACATGCCCAGTTGACAGAATTCAAACCATAAGACTGTTAGATCAATTTCGTGATATAACGTTACTATCGTCCAATAAACCAACTGGGACAGTACAAGAAAGCATCCCACCTGCACCAGTTGCTTCGGAGGAAGTTTTCACTCAGGACCAGTATGGTTTTGAAACTTTGGTCGATCCCGTAGGAGATATTGTCAATTATAGATTTTCCAACCTGCAAGTGATTTATGTTATGGTTACACATTTTGTCTACATCATACAACATTGCTTCAACTTTCTGTATTCCTTTAGACTCCATGCCATTAATATGTCTATACAAAGTGGTTGTATTCATGCATATACATATACCAAACAAAGCATAGCGTGTTACAACATTTCGGCACAGTGGATAAAACAAGCTCTCGCTGCCCGGGGCTCTGTAGCGAGTCTCCCTGCAGACTTTGTTGTCTGAGACTGATTTATAAAGAAAGAACAGAAATAGAAGCTCAGGATTATTTATCATTATGAAGTCAGTGTGACAATATTTTATCCCCTAAAATAAACTTGCGCGCGCACACAACTAACGTGACAACTGTGAATTGTAGCGAGTTTATTTTGTTTAGCTCTACGTGGCAATGTAAGCCCACGATCTATAGGCTCATGGCTTCTTCACAGCGCTGCGTACGATCGTGGTCTGGTTGCTCTGGCCATCAATCTTCTACGCGGCCCACCATTGCTAGGATGTCTAGAAGCGTAGATATATCAGGATCAAGCCATCGTATCTTATAGCTATGGTAGCTTTATTGTCATTATGAAAGCAGAGTTGATACCATACCTGGAAGTCCCTGTCATGTACAAGGCCTTTGAACCCGTGTTTCTCCTCCAAAGTCTTGACCAGAACTCCCACCACCCAGTCGTCGTCCTTACTGGAATATGACACGAAGAAGTCGTACTTGTAGCCCTGTTTGTTTCTGGGCTTCTCCACCTGAAATAGATGAAATGTTTCAGATGGCATCATGTGTTGTCCAGAATAAGCTGGTTCACATATTAGATCTCGCATGTGTATCGAGTTGCATTGTGGGTAATGTGTGAAAGGATGAAGTTCCCTCACGTTAAAACAATCACTTGTCAAGACCTGCTTAATTTTCTAGTATATATGTCCAAAATGCACAAAAAACAAGTAGTTTATCTGACGGACTGACCTGCCGGAATGCTGATAGTGGCCTGAGAGTATCGAGCCCTGGGATAGGCTGACCGGGCATTGACTGGGCAAGTTTCTGCTCCACAATCCTGGCTGTGAAATGCTGCTCCTCTGCGCCTTCAAATTCATCTAACTCTTCCAAGCACTTGGCCCACAATCTGAAACGATATGTCAGATGTAAAGCTTGAGCCACGGTAAACATGCTCTTTTGTCGTTCCTTCAATGTCATTATTCGGTCCTCAAATGTTGGTCTATTTTCTGTGCCATAGCAATTGTGTACAACATATCTGTTAAGCACATTTCAGGTAACCAATATGCAATATATAAAGCACCTTTCATTTCTCCTCAGGTACTGGTTTGTGAAGCTGTAAAATGGTAAATATCTTTCTTCCAAAGGATTTGTCAGTGGATTTGACCACATTTGTAAAAGTATACAACAGTCCTTAGCGGATATCACACATTTTCACAAAGCTATTTGAAATGTTTTAAAATACTAGCGTGTTCAGCAATGGGAGACTTGATGCTAGCACAAAGCTTAGACATATGTATACATGGTGCATAGATACTGTCCACATAAACAGACCAGAAAAGACCGGACTTGAGTCCAAACTAAGATCAATCAAACTGAAGTAGACTACCTGTGTGTCAAACCTGGGTCACACCGATCGTCAATCCCATGATTCACAGCTTGTCGGAATGCAGCAATGGCTGACTGGTAGTCACCAAGTTCCAATTGAATCTGTCCAATACAGTCGAAGTCGGTGTAAGTTTTCTTAAATTGCACTGCCTTTCTAAAGTTCTTTAGAGATTCTTGCAGCATGGTGTCTGGTGAATGTCCTTCCAACGATGTTTTATGTTTGAACATTTGCAAATAAATGATACCCTTTCTATCGTGGCAGAACCACCCGCACCGTCTGGGGTTTTGCTCAAGCGCTTCGTCCAACATCTCCAATGCCCTGGCGTACTCCTTCATTTCAGGTCTTCCAAGCTGCTCCCCTATCCTTCTTACCACATACGGCGTCCTACTCAAGCTCAGCGCTGTGTCGAAGCATTCCTTTGGCGTGGTCTCTGCAACTTGACTACTGTTGAAAAGGTCATGTCTTTCCGACTCTTCCGTGTCCAGAACAATGATGCCGATGAAGACCCAGCATAGCGCCGCGTCCCTGGAGTTATCGGGTCTGTGTTTCTCGTACACCTGTATGGCATCGTTGAAGTATGCCAAAGCCTTACATCGTGTGAATAAGATGTTCTCTTCTGTTGCCTTTGCCTGTAAGAACTGCAGGTAGAGCCTGTAGACGGCCAGACCGCACTGGAACTTCCACGCCAGCCTCTCCTCTGGAAGCGCGTACTCGGACCGCCGAGCTGCCTCCTCGAAATACGCGAGATGTCCGAAATCACGTTTGTCTTGTTCAAACCATTGGATAGCGAAGGCCTGCCACGAGAAAGAGAAAATACCACAAAGCTTGCTACATAATTAGGGAGAGAATTAAACTTTTATGGTCATAACGGCATTGATATCGTCCCTCTAACTACAATTGCCTAGCCAATATTCTAAAAAGGAGTTAATCCGCGAGCTATAGAATATAAACAGGAGAGTAGTAAACTACCAGAAAGCTTAATGAGATACAAATGTATTCAAATCTATGTGAGATTTTAGTTCATTAATGGTTTGCATTTAGGCATAGAAAAGAGTTTAAATCCATAACAAGGAGTGATTCTATGCAGACCTGAGATTTCAGTTTAACATGTATTTTGATTATGATTTTAATTATGCGCATACCTATCTAATGTTGTTATGCTTAAGATTATCTATGTCTATCGAAGATTTTATGAAAACCTACGACAGACAACCTGTTTACACCATTGTGGATGATACAGAATTCCGGGTTTATCTATTGACGAGTACCCTTGCTATTATAAATTCTAGTCACTGTTATGTTGTTTTTTGACAGAGTTAGTGAGTGAGTTATTGTTTACTATGATGATGATGATGATAATTATCAATTTTTGATGTTCGCAGGGCTCATTGAAAACAAGCACGCACGCAAAACAGTTCAAATGGTTCATTATAACGAATAACCTTATCACCATCATTGATGACCATGATAATTCCATTTCATTTTATGGAGTGATATTGATGAGCAAGATAATTTTATTTCATCTTATGGAATAGAATGGCCTCATGCTCATCAATGAGAGTGATAAGGTTATTCGTTATGAATGATAAACCATTTGAACTGTTTTGCGTGCGTGCTTGTTTTCATTTCTCAGAGATTGGGACAGTAAATCGCCAGACAACTAAAACAGTTTTTTGATGGTCATGCTTTGGTGTGCGTCATCATTTCGTTCTAAATTAACATCTATCCGACGAGAGACTAGAACACGAAAAAAAGTTCTCGTGCAGGCTCAAAGTTCGTATATATCCCAGGTATGCATCAAATGAAATAAGAAACAAAAAGAAAGACATGGGATTAGATTTTTGGTAAGCATAGCATTAAAGTCTTACGTACGGATAAATTAAAAAAAAATCTTAGTTATGCATAAAATTGAAATCTTAGACATGCATGCAACTGTCCGCATGAATTCTTGGTTATAGATTAGTCAAATCTTAGTTGTGCCTTAACCCTTAATGACCCATTAAGTAACTCATGAACTAAAATCTAAATATTTGTATTAGTGTGTATAGCGTTCAACAAGTACAGATTGCATTCGTTTTTTGTTGAACGAAAATTATCTCTGCGTATCACTTTGTTTCTTCTCTCACTGTTAGTGTGGGACATTCAAACGTAAGTTAAGGACCCCTATAAGCACATATAAGCCTATAAAAATTACATTCTCATCATTCTCTGCGAAACCTTACCTCAAAGGTTATTCAACTTACCTGCTCTGCGGTGGCCCTTGCTTGTCTCGCCTCACCATTGTTTCCACCTTCTTTCAGTAACGCTTTCAGTTTTGCATGCATCTCCCGAGCTTTTGCATACATGAACTGTTCTTCATACAGAACTACTAGATTTCCTATGGCGTTCAAGTTGCTGGGATCAACTTCTAAGACTTTTCTAAACGACTTCTCGGCTTCTCTAGACTGATCCAAGTTGAAGAGCATAAAGCCTCTGAGGTTGCCATAACGCATTGTGAGAAAGGTGAGTGTCTCATTGTAATGTTCTTCGATGTGTGGCAAGTCCAACTCGAGTTTCTTAGTGTCCTGTGCGTACTGTTGCAAGGATTTCCACGTTAAATGGCAGCTGTTTGAGCTCATCTTGATCTGTAGTAACGTTTATGATTGAAAATAAAAAACAACGTTGATGAACATTCATAATTCATAACCGAAAGGTCAGGGCCATGATCAAGAAAAAGCCTTAGAGATGGTTGAAGTTGATGAGAAGACTATTAACTGACAAACCCGGAAGTTCAGAATTTGAAGCCTAACAACAACAACAACAACAACCCAAACAAACAAATAAACCCGGTATACGCAGGAAAAGGCTATACTGCATGGTGCACCGGTGATATCTTTAAAAGAGTGTGTCTGAAGTGTAAGCGATTCAGGAGATATTCAGCGGGCATGCAGCTGAGGTTGACTGTAGATAGTATGAGAGCAATGGACACGGTCAGGTTAAGCTTGATAATAACTGACTTTCATATGCAATGCAATCGACGCTTGATGACATCATATATAGGATTTCCATGACTGTTTTCGGAAGCTCAAAGTATATAGCGGTATGTATGACAAGCTACAAGTAGTACAAAATACTTAAGGAAGTGAACCTCCATTGGCATTAGTAAAGTCAAGTTCACGACAAGTCGGATCACATGATAACAATGAAACTGAAAGCAGAACACATATACATTGTACCAGTCCATTCGATATTGGTCAGTGAACAGGTAACGCCCATGTACTTCCCGGAGGACATTTGCAGCATTCAAAGCACCTACCTCCCTTACAATAAGTTACATGTAGCGGGGTTTTGTCGATCTGTCAATCTTGGTTACTCATTAACTAGGGACTGACAAGGGAGGGCCGCCATATCAAAACCCGGAAGTTCAAAGGTTTTGGACAAGTCCAATTGTTGATGGCACGGGGGTGGTGATTTGAATAGAGAAAGAGATAGAAATTGAACTATTGGAGTATCTAACCATTTTAAACCACTCGCAATGAATGCACTTAATAAACTAGAAAGGCCGACATTTGCTTAAGAGCAAATACAGCATATTTCAGCCATACCCCTTCCCACGCAACATTGGACTGTTCCAAATCACCCCTGCGCAAAAATGGAACATCCTCTTAACAGTACATTATCCCCCAAAGTGGACTGGTATTGTGAATTGATTCCAGGTAAAAACAGAGCTTGCTTCTATTTTTCAGAAAATGACAATAATCACACCTTCCATTCAGAAAATTTTCATCATGACTGAAAATTGTTGAATGACTTCATGTAATGTCATTAACAATTTTCAGTACGATAACTAGGTGTAAGTTTAAAAAAGTATAAGCTCCTTGTGATGTGGGTACATTTATTATTGCAGTGAACTTTTTTTATTCAAGTAGGGCATACGATTTAATAATTATCAAGCAGGTGCAGGTACTGTAGGAGCGTTTGTTTTCTTCAAGCTGTAAAACTGTTAAACTGTTTTACTTTGTATGCAATCAGCCATCGAGCCTATTCTTATTTTAGTTTAACAACTTCCTGCCAGACCCGGAAGATACGATTGAACCTTGTTCGAGGATTTATTTTCGTCTGTCTGGTCAGTCTGTTCATACCCTGGCGCTGAGAGTGTTTTATTGGGCTGAAACTCTGGCAGTTTAAAGTTACTTACAATTTAAATGTTCAAAGTTTATGTCAAACAACAACAGCACTAGAAATGTGGCCACTATAGACAGGTGGTCACTATAGAGAAAATGCTGATCTATTGACTAGGAGCCATACGTTACACATGATTTCAGTACACTGATCATTAATCATATAAACATTGCACAGGTAAGCCAATTGTTTAGATGTACAATTAAGTTCAAATAATTCTGAAGAGAAATATTGATGAGAAAATAATCATTCTCGCCACTGTCTAACTTATAATTACGTATCAAAACTAAACGCAGATTTTCTAACTAACGCACCTTTCGCCGACTTCATCAAAGGACCGCCGGCTATCAATCAAACACGGCTGTTGATTAGACTTAGAGTTTCAAACAGTCATGTGCTGTGTGCCAGTTGACAGCGAACTTCATGCTACGTGATGTTTTACATTGCTTGGACCTTCTTTCCTACAGCGGTGCTTCTACAAAATATTTAGGCTGTAACACTGAGTCCCACATGTTTTATAGAATAGAATTTGACGCAGAACAGCATTTTTTGCTGGGTATTTTTCTTGAAACATGTCCGTGGGAATATCAGCAAGGCGGCGACGTAGGGATATCAGACCGTCAACAAAAGTCGCACGGCGGCTAACGGCGCAGCGAAGATACTAGCGCTATAAATAAGCGCTTCAACTAAGGATGGCAACCCGTACAATATTTTTGTATACTGTTGAGCTAAGTAAAGTTTGTTGTTTATGAGGTTTTAGTTGTCTTTGAAGCTTTGACCCGAAATATTTTAAAGTCAAACTGCTGAAGAGAAGTAAGTGACTGCTACGATTATCGTAGATATAGCCCTAAAAAAACTGATAAAAGAAGCCTTCTCAATAGTCTAAAATGCAAGAGCTTCCGGGGGGGCTTCGCCCACCTGGGTCCCCCCCACAGTGGCCCTGCCCCTGGACCCCGCCAGGGACATTCGGCGGCCCCCGGACCCCTGTCCGACGCTTTGAAAAAATCCTGGCGAGAAGTCTGTACGGCCTGAGTCTTCAAGTTAACGTATTGTGTGGTCCCGCTTATGAATATTGATTAGCCTTCGCTTTTCTCTTCGCTGATTGGCTGAACCATTAATTGAATTAACTCTTCCTGCCGGCTAGACGCAGGTGCAGATGTCGGCTCTGTGGGGTGAACGTCCGAAAGGTCATGGCATGGAGAACGAAAGAAAACCAATTCCCCCCAAAAAAGTGCTGTAATTAAGCCTTTTACAGTACTTTATGCCGAAAAATTTCACTTGGATCATTTTACCAACTATCTTATGCCTATCTATACCAAATGTTACTCATACCAGGGTACAGGGGTGCAAAATATACCGTTATAAGACCGTCAACAACAGTCGCACGGAGCTAACAGCGCAGCGAAAATACCATCGCTAGCGTTTAACTTCGGATAACAAGTTATAAGTACTGTTGAACTCAGTAACGTTAAAGTTTGTTTTTAGTTGCCTTTGACGGTTTGACCTGAAATAGTGTTACGCTAAACTCCTGAAGAGAAGTTAAGTGACTGCTGCGATTATCATAGATATGCCCCTAAGAACTGATACAATATAAAGCCTTCTGAATAGTCTAAAATGCGAGAGCCTTGGGCGGGCTTCGCTCCCCCTGGCGAGAACACTGCTATATGCGGGATCATGAGGCCCCGCTTATGAATATTAATTAGCCTTTGGCCTCCTCTTCGCTGATTGGCTAGGTCTTTGATTCAATTAACTCTCCGGCTGACGCGCACAGGTGTGGCTCTGTGCGGGGTCACGGAAGGTCACGTCAGGAGGCCAAAAGAAAGCAAATTCCCCTCAAAAAAGTGCCAAAATTAATCATTTTAAAGTTGTTTATGTCAAAAAATTTACTTGAATCTTGTTACCAAGCATCTAATGCCTATCTATACCAAATTTCAGGTCATTTAATTGTAATACCAGGGTACAGGAGCCAAAAGTGTCCTTTTTTGGTCAAAAATTGGCCAAAAATCGCAAAAATAAGCATTTTGTTGCACTGTACACCAAAAGTGTTATTGAATTTATATGAAGGGATTATCAAGGCACATCTGTGTCAAATTTCAGCTCATTCGGTTGCAATACCAAGGTACAGGAGCCAAAAGTGTCCTTTTTTGGTCAAAAATTGGTCAAAAAATCGCAAAAATAAGCATTTTGCTGTACTGTACACCAAAAGTGTTATTGAATTTATATGGGGGCATTATCAGGGCACATCTCTGTCAAATTTCAGCTCATTTGGTTGTAATACCAGGGTACAGGGGCCAAAAGTGTCCTTTTTTGGTCAAAAATTGGTCAAAAAATCGCAAAAATAAGCATTTCGTTGTACTGTACACCAAAAGTGTTAGCGAATTTATATGGGGGCATTATCAAGGCACATCTCTGTCAAATTTCAGATCATTTGGTTGTAATACCAGGGTACAGGGGCCAAAATATACAGTTTTGGTCTAAAATTGACCAAAAAATCTCAATAAAATCACTTTAGAGGCAGATATGAAAAAAACTGAGAAAAAAGCATCAAGGTATTGGCCCATTCTACCCCTGTGCCAAATTTCAGGTCATTCGGTCCAGGAACGGCGGAGATGAATCACTTTGAAGATTTGACAGGAGAAGAAGAAGAAGAAGAAACATTACGAATACAATATATTTCACCATACTATGTATGGCTGAAATATAATAAAAGTAAAGACAGCCGATGCATACTCTACACGCGTATACTCTAAGTACTAGAAGTAGAACAGTATCTCAGTGGTTGAAAAGTGGTGAATGCTGTGCCCAACTAGCCTATGGTGCCTCATTGGTCCTCATTTTGTGTAACAATAAAACCTGTCTACTAGTATATCATTTGAATATTGTACAACAAAGGATGAAACATCTACTAAGATGGGAAGAGATAGATATGAACAGGGCATGATTTTATCATATTGAATACTAGAATTAGATAGGTAGGAATACTATAATTATGAACCCAGTTACCCTGCCTTTGTATGTGGTTGACAAATGTCAGTTAATTGGAAATAATGAATAAATGCACTTTAAAGGTTTTATTGTCTCTATTGTAAACATGTTATTCATCCAGTTACATAACAGTCGATAACAACCATCTGTATTAGATCTGGGCCAAGGGCTAACAGCCGTGCTGCAATGAAAACAAACAAAGACGAGTCCAACTGCTGGCATGGGAGATTATTTCCGTCTAAGCTGTATAAAAATGAATATCCCTTGTTCTATTTATACGAACGTTGATGTATGGTGTTATGAATAATTAATAGATGAAAGAACTTGTTATGAAATATTGATATCATATAATTTTATACACATATGAAGCTAGAAAATAAGTGACCTCCCCCTCAGGCTCAGTAAGTGGTACCGCCTAACCGACCTGACAGAAAGCATGCGTACAAAGTCCGAGTCAACGATCAGCTGACAGCGTGCCCAGAGGCCAGAGCCTGTGAGTTTGATCAAGTTAGTCGGTCGGTACCCCTGGAGACATGTCTTCCTTTGCACCAGCTTCGTCTAAAAAGGCCAAGAAAAGAGCCGCAGCCGATGGGGTAGACGGGGAGTTCTTTCCAGGTAAGTTAAACATGTGCAGGCTCATCAAAATGTGTGCAAACGTGCAAGGCTATCAGGTAAGTACGTTAGCTATGGGAGGTGGGCGTTAGGTAGGCGGGGCACTTGCATGGGGGCGGGGTACACATTTGGGTAAAGTTGGACCGAGCTGAAAGCTATCATATACACACTTATCGAAAAAGTACCAATAGGGTCCATCCAAAACAAAACTGTTCAGATATGCAGCTTACACTCTTTATTCTTCAGTGCAAGGCCGGGTATGCAATATAAACAAATATTAATAATAAAACAAACAAACAAAATTAGCCAAGGATCCACTCATTGAACAGTTGTGTGCCCTAAACCCATAATGGCACAGTCCATAGAACTAGACCACTGGTCATTCACAGTGGCGGCGGCACCATGGGGGCAGTGGGGGCGGTTGCCCCCACAAAAAATAGGTCGTGGGGGCGACGCCCCCACGATAAAATAAGATGAAACACACAAAATCAAGCTGAAACCCTTGTGCATATTTTCACTAATGGAAATTTCAACAAATCTCGCTAGTCTACCGGCAAAATGTGCCCCTAAAAATACAGGAAATGACGTTTCAGAGGGTACAGATTTCAAAATTTCAAAGGACCTCCCTTGCGAGGACTCGCGCCTTCGGCACTGGACACGGTGGGAAAATGTTGTCGTCCCCACGACCCTTTTACTAGTAGAAATTTCATTATTAAACTTAGCTTTGTTTACAAGTAAAATGTTCCCCTCAAATGCAGGAAATGGCATTTGAAGTGTCCTGATTTCAAAATTACTCCAGAATTCTCTTGCGTCTTCGGGGCTCACGACGACATAGTGCAAAATGGGTCGTCGCCCTCAAAAATCGTTTTCTCTATTAGAAGTGTCATTAAATTCAGCTAAGTCTGTAAGCAAAATTTGTCCCTCAAAATGCAGGAAATGGCATTTCAGAGGGTCTAGATTTCAAAATTTCCCCGAACCTACCTTGCAACGGCTCGTGCCTTTGCCGCTCGAAATGGTGAAAATATGTTGGGGGCGTCGCCCTCTATAACTAAAGCTAAAACTATGTGTATTTTTGATAGAAATGCTATTGAAGTAAGCTTAGTCTGGCAGCAAAATTTCCCCTGGCGGCGGCGGCGGCTCTTTTTCAGTAATCCATCATCTATTAAACAGTTAACATTAGTGAGGGTCTACATGGAGGGTCCCGACAACGATTTACGCTGAATTCAGAAGAACCCCTATGTATTACGCTAAATCAAGGAAGGCAATTACGCTAAATTTGGTCGCCTCGCAATAACGTAGATAAGATGATTTTCCCTACGAGTTACGAAAAATAAGAATAGGCTGCCTACGCCTTACCGAAAAGAGCAAGCAGACCCTCATTATTGACCTTTATTCATAGGGTAACCTTTATCCGTTGTATATAAAAAATAGGGTAATTTGGGATCGATAAGTCGATGGAAGGTAGTTTCACATTGCATTTTGAAAATGTTGATTTTAAACCCACGTCGTTGACCTGAAATCTGTTTTTTGCAACAACGAATTTAGGTTTACACCACAGATTAAGGTGAACTAGCGTTAAGTGGAAACAGGTTTTCCTGCAGAATCATTTTTGTTGTAATTTTCTTCAGTATACACTGAATAGACACTGTCATGGTGAATATTTATAAAGGAGCATAACTATGCTGATTAATTTCCTAGAACATGTCTCTGTGAGGAAATGTCCAGCAGACATATTGTTTTTATTAAATAATGTAGAAGGACTGCACATGTTACAATTGTGGCGCAATAAAGTTCTATCTAAAGTTCTATCTATGTCATAATTTATTTTGATGACAGGAAAGTACTTTAGTACTTAAGTTTCCTTTCAACTCTTACTAGTACTTTAGAGATTGTCAAAAGGCCTTTGAGTAAAAAATTGTTTATTGCAAATCATACAATCAAACAGTCATACAGTCAATAACAATGAGTCACACAGCAAGGTGAATCTGGCAATCATAGTGATGTCATTTTCATTCTACTATCATACATATAGTTTCTTCTCTTCCCTTTTTTTGTAGGTATCCAGAAGATCGAGTACAGGCCTGATGCTGGTCCAGAGGATGTTCTCTGTTTCAAACACTACAATGCCTCAGAGGTTAGTGCTGCATAGACCCA
>NC_049980.1:12512311-12513938 GCF_000003815.2 Branchiostoma floridae | reverse complement strand
AGACCAGTTCCCAATGGATGTGAAGAACTGCACAATGGTTATGAAGGTACATGTCCATGTCTGCCATTGCAAATAATATCTTGGAGTCTTCAACACAAAAAGCAAGATAACTTTGATTTATATTATGTATACATATTTACCATGTGAAAAAAGGAATAAAAGAAAATCAACTGAATTGAAATTATGCTTGTACTGTTAAGTCCCTATATGGATCAAATTCCATGGACCCATGGGCAGGGATTCACTGAATCTCAGGGTAAGCCACAGCTAGGATATGTTGTGATGGACTGCAATCATTTTATATATAAAGCCCTGGGAAGTATAAGTATAACTTCTGCATGTAGAACACATTCTATAAAGAAATGTAGGGGTGGTCTGATGTGCTTCAGACTTAAAAAAAGCCCGGAAAAAACGCATCGCAATATAACATGTAGGTTCTTGATAAAACGATTCATGTTTCACGTTAAGTGATGATGACAAAAGAAGACAAATATACTTTACAATTATAATTAAGAATGTCATTTAAAAGCACTGTTCTGAAAAGCCCTACATTTCCCCCCCCCCCCCCATCCCAGACTGTACTAGAGATGGGAGGGCTGGCCCCAGGGGGACTGAACTTTGACTGTAAGGTGCGGCGTGAGTCGACAGATCTGGAGGACATGTTCATCTCACATGTCGGTGCCATGGACGCCTTTGCCCGTGGGCTGAAGAGTGCTGCGAAGGTGCTGCAGGAGGGAGTGCTCACCAGGCTGGTCAAGGTTATTAACTCTTGTCACTTAAAATCTTATTTTCTTGCTTCAGTTCACAAGATAAGGTTAACAGCTTAATATCTTTGATTCTGAGTGAGGTTTAAAGATAGTCTTGTTCTTTGCAACCAGTTTGTATGATGTAGCTTAAGTGGCCTAGACTAATATAGATTGACAAAGTGGAAAATCTAGTCTATTGGAAAATGTACCCCAAAATATTGTATTACAATCAATGCAAATGTAATTGTTGCATGACAAGTTTTAAGTTCTATGTATTGTCATAAATATAGCCAGAAAAGACTTCTGTCATGCATGGGCAAGCTTGGAGAGTGCAGTATAATTTTGATTTCAGTGATAATTTATGACACATTTTCATGTTGAATCCATTCCCATAATTGAGCAAAGTCTTTCAGAACAAGGAAACATGTGCTTGAAGTTTGTATGTCAACGCTTAACCTCCTGTATTTTCCAGGAGCGTTACTTGAGCTTCAGCAGTGGGATTGGTGCCAGGATTGCTAAGGGCACTGCCACCATGGAGGAGTGTGAGGTCAGGCCATCTTATATATATATATTTTGGTAACATCTCTGACTTAAATAGATGTTCCTGGGGGACTTTAGTTTTCTGAGCCATATTACGTTAAGCCCGCATCACACTGTCCTTTGACCTTTGGCCAAACTTATTGATCACCAGCAGGTTGCTTGATTGAAAAATCGCCTGAGAATCAAGCCTATTTTTAAAATCTGTGGCAGTGACATTGGATGCAGCTGATCATCTGCCAACATTTGCTGACTTCAAAAGCACATAGAGATGGGATGACACAGGCCATATTTCGACTGAAAATGTCCTTATGTGCCATGCTACGATTAGTAGAATGAATCCT
>NC_049980.1:12480442-12510894 GCF_000003815.2 Branchiostoma floridae | reverse complement strand
CAAAGACAACATGTTATACAATGTACTCACTGGTAATTACCCCTGCTCTTATGATGTGCCAGAAACCTCTTGAGATCTGCAGCCTACAACTTAAGTATGACCGTATGATGTTCAAAAAGCTCCTTTCACCCATCGTCACAAGGCAATTTCCTTCTGAAATGGTGTAAAATGAATATTTTGTTATAATCATGTTCTACTGTAGACATGGTGGCCTTTATCCATGATGCTACTTGAACTGTATGTTTACTGTCACAGATTTGTTAAAACCTTTAAGACCACAAAAACCTTCTTTCCCCTTCTACATATTTGCATCCCATAAAAAAAATGACTTTTTTCAAATGTATGTGTACATAACCAAGTGTTTATCCTCATAACTTATTTTATTACCTTCATTGACCCCCATGACTTGTACATCTTCAGAGGTACATCTAAAAAATCCACCATTATCAATGGTGACTTAATTTTGCTCATGAAATTTACACACTTGTCTGCATATTTCTAGATACCCCAAATTGTGTTAATTTGCCTACTGTTGATGTAACATATCAGATGTAGATACACATTGTATTTCATATAGATGCTAAGTTGCTTGATGTAAACGTAAACATGTAAGATTGATCATCTTTATCAAATATTATATACGTGGTAATCAGAATGATTTCATTTTACTGCATATCATAGGCTGACAGGTATTCAACTAAATGTATGTTTACAAGGCAATCAATCATACTCAAGTTAGACTATCTCAGTCTACATTTTGTATACCCGGCTTAATCAGATTTCCTGCTGCAAAGTTCTGAAACAAGTGTCTGAGTTGGCGGAGCAATCAGCAATTGACTTTGGTATCAGGTTGTCATGTCCTCTAGTATTTTCTGTTACCCTCTTTTTTTTTTCATTTTCCCAAGCTATAACTGCCATGGTATTCCCAATTAACATCAAACACAATGCTTTTGTTTAGTTGCTATTAAATACAATGCAGCTTTGTTTTGGCTCTGCACATTTTTAGCCAAGCACACTGGGTCATAGCCTGTGTAACACAAACTCTGCCGCCCCTCCCCGTGCCAGCAATGTACATACATGTAGGGCAGGCCGTATATAAGAGGGATTAAATCAGGCTAACTGGGCACACTGGATACTCTGTAACTGATAGTCTATTAAATGTATATTTCTTTGTTCCAGGATTACATCATGCAGAAAGGTGAGCCCAAGGCAGCCTCTGGGAAACAGGAGAAGTTTGAGACTATCCTGAATCACTATGTGTGAGGGACTCTTCTCCATAACCCTAGCTAGCATAACAACAGTACAGCATATGCTAGGAATTAATGACAGGCAAGAGATATATTCAGCTCTTTTTAATGCTACAATCTGTTAGTTAGAAAAAAGGATAGATAGTACATGCAGAAACAGTACATGACTGTGTTCTTTTTCTGCAGACAATTAATGTTCTGTAGTGAACAATTTTACAACTGTTATTTCCATAGCATAAATTACATTTTAGCAAATGTACAGACTTGTAATTCTTGCATCTAAAATATACAATGTACAATACATTATTTTTCATACACGATATTTCAGCTCATAGATATGAATCATGACTTAACTGGTAATTGTGACTTGAGGCTATTTTCACCAGTATCATTTAAAAACAATGTTTACCTTAAAACAATTTTTCTTATTAAAAAGTTTTTTTTACTAATCTTCAAACAATTGTACAACTGATGACCAAGTTATCTGGATCATCATTAGGTTAAGATCAACAAATATTATCAATACCTGTTTGCAGCTTTGCAATCAGTAAATATTTTGTCATCTATATGACATTGTATACATGTACATGGTCATCTGTGTATACATGGTCATCTGTGTATACATGTACTGTGCAATCTATTTGACAATTTTCATGTATTGTTACATTTCTCTCCACCACAGGATGAGAGGGAAATGTTTTTTTCTGATCTACAGTACGCACAATTTGATGCATCAATCAGTCTGTCCCAAAGTATCTGTCACCAAAATTGCCTGGAAGAAATAATAGGGATCAGTCATCACAAAACATGACACTTTTGCAGGCATTATCATTGCCAAGAGAATATTTTGTCATAAATCAGTACTAAAGAATAAAAACATTCCAAACTACATCATTGTGCATCCATTATAACCAAGCATTGTTATACTCATATTAAGGTAGCACACATTTATGAGTTCTTTTAAAACTGATTGTGCCTTAAGTAACCTGACCGTGCCTTGCCTTAATTCAAACAAAGCAGAGATGTTGTCACTGGGAAAATAAACAGTTTGAACCGTACATGATCAAAATTATACATAGGGGGTAATAATTCAAACTTGAAGGCCCCTGAGACATAAAATATGTCTAATGTATCAAGCCTGGTCTAGAGAAGAACACTGCTTGTCCCATCTAATGAAGGATAAATGTATCTATCAGGCACAAAATTAAAGTTTGACATTGAAAGACAAGTGTCATCATACCTTTCAGTTTACTTTGTTCAACTGTATTGTAAATATGTATCACTAGAATTTTGGCCAGCCTAAAAAAAAATACAAGAAAAAAAAAAGATAATCCCTACCTACCGACCCTAATTTTTTCAGGACTGAAACAGGAAACAGAACATTTTTTTTCCTAGGCCCAGTGACTTTATCCTACACCGTAGTGTAGTGTAGCGTATTCTGAAGTATATTTAAGAAACTTTTAATTTTTAATTTCAGCCTGAAATTGCAGCATATTGTCTGATGATTTTAAGATCAAAACAACTCAAACATTGAAATGTCTGGAATGTGCAACTTAGCAACATTTATTTCACAAGGGGGGGGGGGGTCATGGCATATGGAGTAGCAAACTTGAAACAATGTCTACATACTTTGAATTACTACTAATAGGACTAATGTTTCTAATGGCCTTCATAAGTACAGTACAAAACATGACAACTGAAAACATCAGCTAAGACATTGATGACTATTACAACACACCTGACTCTGCCATCAACATGGAGAGGAAAAATATGTTCTCTTCTTGCACATCATGGTCCTGAGAGAGTGGAACAATAGTACAAGTCTGGGTTAGATCATAGCCACAAGTGTCCTACCTGGACTTGCTGAGTGGAATTATAAAGGAACGACAGTAACAATTACCCATCAAAAGTACAAGACCTTCTCAACTGGCCTAATGAATCACCTCACCTCACTGGTCCCATAGCCTCACCGCTTTAATAGTACATTTTATTAAAGCCATTCTGAGTACTTAAATCATATGACAAACATCTATCTCAAAAAAAAGAAGTTTTAACTTACATTGGCCACCTAGTAATAGTAGTCTGCACTGCTTGTTAAATTCATACCTCCTGCATGTATGTTGGATTGTACTCACCAGGAGGACACGGATGGCCATGATGGCAGCAGCACCAGTGGACACAGTTGCATCCATGAGGAACACGTGGTCCTCACTGATGTTTTTGGGTAGACGGAGATAGTGGAGCTGTGTAACATACCAAACAGTTCACAGAATATACCCTTCTACAGGTGCAAGTCTACATCTTCATCAGACTCTACAGTAGTATGGCCACAGATGCTGTCAGGTATTACAGCAAATTCAACTCAATCATTTGATGTTCAGTCTGTTATAACTTATATAGATAGAACTTCCTTGATATGCATCATAAATCCACACAAATCACAAAAATGACAGACATCTACCTCTGGCTCCCCTGTGCTGAGGTTGGTCTGGATGAGGATTTTCCCCAGTCTGATGTCCTTGCACACTGCACACAGGGCCGGCTCCATGGTCTCACCCGCTCGCAGGATGGACACTCCACATAACTAAGTAACAAAACACTAGTCTGGTGAGTAATGTGCACTTGAAAAGATATCTATTTTCACAGGGACTTAATTTTGGGGCTGAAGGGGACGCATGTACATGTACATTTGTAGGAGGCTTTTTGTGATGTTTTCAGTTCATGATTCAAACAATTCAGTTATACATTGGAAATGCATATTAATACAATAATAGATTTTGCAGTACTGGAGAGATCATCACAAAAACTGACCCAAAAATCACGGCATACATTTACAGTACAGTAACAGACATACACCACTGTTCAAAGAGAGACACAGTAAGAGGAAGGTTCTCATTTGAAAAATATGTTATCTTACCCTTCTCCAATTAAACCTCATGCCTTCGTAGGTTGATCCTTGTGGTGTCTTCACCTGCACAGTCTGAAAGAGCAGAAGGAAAGGACATCCAGTCAAAATGGTAAACTTAAAAAAAAAAAACTCCACTTAACTTCTTATAGGCTTATTTCATCTTTTTTCTTACCCTGCCCTCCCTTCTATAGACCTTTTAGTGACATCAACCTTAAGCCCCATATGATGTTTTCAAACATAATTATGTAGCCAGCTATGGCCTCCAATCTTCTTCCCACTGTGGCTGGGAGTTAGTTGTAAGCACGGTCATCTACATGTAGGTTTGGAGTTTCTAGGTTAGGTTACCTATAAATCTTTAAAAGTCAGTTTACTATGAATGATGACATCAATCTATAGCTGATCATATTCTTCTGAGGTGTATACTATCAAAGGGTCAATTTGAAACTAGAATAGGATGGATTTCAGGCTACTTCCAACCCAACTTAGTCGGGGTAGTCTACATCTATATCTAGATCTGAAGTAATGTTGCAGGAAGGTCCTGAATGTATGACAGAAGCTTTACCTTGAAAGGCAGCATGGCCATGGCCTGTTCAATCAGCAGTCTCATCAGGCGTTTGGAGTAGAATATGAACTCATCTCTGTTGGTCTCTCTGTTCCTAAATATAACAGGTAAAAAACATTTACTGTTATCAGGATAGGAACTAAGCAGTGTGTGTCATACACACAATACATGCATGACTGCACATTTCTTAAATCACAAATTTTCTGTATCACATGCTCTCCATTTCTCACAGTGAGAACTTACTGAGAAGCATACATAAACTTAAACAGCAGGTCGTCTACCAGGGCCTAAAATTGGAGCAGTGCATCTATGTTTTGACTGGAGCAACCAGATATTTGGTTACATACAGAATGACTACAGGATTACTACTAATAGCAACCTTCTTGCCATTCAAGTGTCATAAAAAATGATAAAACCTTTCTTTTATCACTTTTAGCAAATTTGCAAGTTCAAGTCTATAAGAGACAGTAAGGTTTGTAGTTGGTTTCGCTGACATTCTACCTAAATTATTAAATTAGGTGCACCAGAGCACCTATTCCCAAAAGTGAATGTCATTGTATACTATTAGTATAATATAATATAGCATTGTCTGTTTTCAATAGAGCTTGAAGTGGTGGAATAACAGATGCATGGTACAACAGCTCCCACCTGATGATAGTGTGCATGCCCCTGACTTGTGGTGTACTCTCCAGCACATGGAGGCTGGAGGGGAGCGGCTGGCCCTGCCCTGCTGCTGCTAACTGTGATCTGGAGACAAAAACAAACTGGATGAAAGATGCTGTACTGTGATGCACAATACTGGCATTTTCCTTATTAGAAAGAATCATTGAAATCATTACAGATCAAAATCAAAGAGAAAGAATAATAAATCTTGTTGACTATTGAATTTGAGTCTCATGACTCAGTACTTCTTTGTTAATTTCTGTTTGTTGATGATCCAAGATAACCAGTGATCTGGGTTACTATATTTAGTAATGACTTATCATAACTCAACTACATGTACTGTAAGACAACTGTCACATACCTGAAGTGGACATCTCTCTGGAAGAAACCAAAAAGATTCATAATATTAGTTTTATTTCCACTTTTTTCAACATAAACGAATGTACATTCTCTCTTGTTAATGTTCACATGAAAATACTTCAATTGACAAACTTTACATATGGAGAAAAAGCTGGACTGGTAACACAGACTTGTCTCTCTCAGAAAAGATTTTTTCACCTTTTCTTTTCCAAACAATATCAACATTACCTTCTCTAACTCCGAGTGTACATGTCTGATGATCAGGTCTATAGCCACTTCATTCTCGCCCCCTGTACAAAACAGTTGAAAAAGAATACAAAACGTAACAGAAAATAACATTATTATCATTAGATGTGAATTAGCTATCGGTGAATAAAATCTGGCGTAACAACATGGTCCATGGGTACTAGGGAAGAAGATCAACAGAGGAGAGGGCACAAGGGTGACAGGCAGGGGGAGAGCAGATCAATACTGGTCTGGAGTCAAAACTCTTTTAGCACATGCTTGGGTGAAGAGAACCAGTGAGGATGCCGGAACCACTATTCTTCTAATGTTAACAAAAGAAGATGGTAAGAAGAAGAAAAATTTTAAATACAGAGTCAAGAATACGAAAAATCAAGAGCACATAAAAATCTCACCTCTGGGCACCACAATATCAGCATGTGCCATGGACGGCTCAATGTGCTGCTCAAATGCTGGCTTTACAAATTTGTCGTACTGTTTTAAAACTCCCACAAGGTCACGATTCCGTTCTGTGATATCCCTCCGTAGCCGGCGCGCCAGTCGGATGTCGGAGTCTGTGTCCACAAACACCTTCATGTCCAGCATTTTCCGAACCTCCGGGTTGACAAAAGTAAGGATGCCCTCGAAGATGATGACATTAGCCCCATACAGTGTGTGCTGAAAACAAGATGCATATTTGATAAGTGCTGGCAGTGTGGCCACCTATCAATAATGTTTTGGTACTGCAATATCTTTTCATTCTTTCTTAAGTACATGCTAGATTGTACTCATGCTGGAGCTTTCTGAGTAAGCTATTTTTATCCCACGAACAAGAGTGACGCATCCCTGAGGAAGGCAGAAACAACAGTAGTGCAATTCTTGACTTCTTGATTCAAGCACTCCCTACCAACAAGAGGTGGTACTGCAAATGCACATACTACACTCGTTCTCATTGAAATGTCGAAAATGGCATTTTTTTGGTCGAAAAATAAATCGGCTTTATTTTCAGTGAAAACTACCTGGTTGTTTAGGAAAATTCCTCTTTTAACCATAGCCAAAAAATAGCAACTTATTATTTTCGGTCCCATTGGTAATACATTACAGGGCGGGTAACAAACGTTACCGGTAACATTTGTTACAACGGTAAACTTTACCCTGTTTTCTTGTAAAGGACTTACCTTATTGACTACATCATTTAGGTATAAGTGGATGTTCCAAGGAACATTTGAAAAGTGGGCAGCTTTTTTACACCAGTTCAAATAGAAAACTTAGACAGCATCGAACAATGGTAACGTTTGTTACAGTCATTTCTGTACAACATTTTGTTAAGCAAGGTGGGATACAAATAACAGTCAACAGCCCTTTCTTGTTTCTTTAGGAAGCCAGAAAAACTGTACAGCGTCACAAAAATGGTCATTTCTAGTCTTATACGTGGATAATAAAACCGTGGCAACCATCGTACTCGTGGTGGTAACGTTTGTTACAGAATCTGGCGACAGGCATAAACCACCTCACACAGCCTCCAAGATCAGTGACAGTAGCGATCTGACGTGATCGGTCAGAGGGCCTTGGTAGCTGGTTTCACCTGCCGAACAATTATTCTGGGAACTGAATTGTTACATTTTTGGCTACTACTTGAATTCTTCGTTTCTTCTCTGGCGACAGCCATTTTTTAGGGGGTGAAATCCCACCCGTGGCTATAATAATCTTCTAAGCCATTAACCAATACGAATGTTGTTGTGCATCTTTTGTAAAACATTACAGGGGTTATGGAAAAATGAAGGAACCAGTGATATTGTCTATAATTTTCTCCATATCAAGCCGTAAAGTCAGGCGACAGCATTTCGACATTTAAATGAGAACGAGCCACTAGTACCTGTTGTTTGGTTCTGCTGTGTGTAGTGAAGTCGTAGATGGGAACCTCTACATTCCTCCCTCTCTTTAGCTTCCTCAGGGTGTCGAACAGTAGCTCAAAGTCAAAGGCATCAGGGTGGTCAAAGTTGTACTCACTCCGGTGGGCAAGCTCCTTCTCTTCTGAGGTGAGCACCTAGGTCACACAGATAAAAATAAATTATAAAGGTTTTAGAACATAAGTTTATTGGTCTATTGCATTGTATTCATGAGTATGCCCAAAAGGAGTTATTCATTTAAAGTCATTTAGACATATTTTATGCTCGGTTTTTAAATGAGCACTATCCGTTAGAATGTATCACACAATTCAGCCTCAGTATATCGGCTGGGACGATTTACAACATAAATCATTTTCATGCTGATTTTGGAAAGAGACATTTCTGGTAGCATCCACTACGGTAACCTTTTGTCAGTGACAGTTGTTGTTTGGCAAAACAAGTCTGTGAATACCAATGATCATTACCTTGTAGAAAGAGTCCATTGACAGTTGCACCACCCAGGGGACGTCCAAGGCCTCAATGATCTTGTTAGCCACAGTCGTTTTACCGGATGCACTTCCACCACAGATCCCGATAACGAAGGCCTCCTTAAACTGACCTTTGACGTCAAACCAGGGAGGCCGACCTGGGTGGAAAATGAGATCAAACTGGTAAATAGTTTGGACTTGCTGTGTTTTTTTTCAATTTACAAATGCGTAACCTACCAGTATGTATCCAGAGCGCCACACAAGGTCGCTGCCCCATATACTTTTCATATTAGAGTCCTTTGAGGTCGTTTGAGGTGTTTAGGCAGATCCCATGTGCAACGTAACCGAGCCTTTTCCAGTCAAAATGGGGGATAAATTCTTTTTACAACTGACAGGATGTTTCTGACAGAGTGTGAATATAGTCTAAAGTAGTAAGTTTATGCTACAAAGGTCAAGTCAAAATGTTGACTTTTTACCACACCTGCAGTGTAGATGGTCCTCTTGCTGGTCCGTAACACCTTGATGTCAGATGTAGACTGGGTTCGTGTCCGGCTGGCCTTTCTCATGCCCTGGCGGTCACCCTGGGACATCTGGTCACCAAACGGGTCATCCCCACTGGCACTGCCACTGCCCTGGCTGGAATAGAAACCATCCAATTCCAACATTAACTTTGTTTGTTTGTTTGTTGTGCATAACTGGTAAACAATATTTAGGCTGTGATAATACAGCCCCTCACAGTGGTACATATGGCCAGCAGTGGAATGTAATGGGCACTGTTACTATATGGGTGGGACAGAAAAACCCATGGCCACGACCACATTGAACAGTGATTGCAATAATACTAGACTGAATTCTCAATACATATATCTAGATCAATGGGAAAATCAAAGGCAAAAAGTGGTGACTGTAAGCCTAGTGGCTGCTATAGCCAGTTGATCAGATAGTAATACAACAGACTGATGGGTTTTATCCACACACACCAGAAATGAACCCAGTACTCCTACTCTCATGCTCGATGTGTGGCTCATCAATTATCTGTAAGTTGTGACCTTCTGCATTACATCCCATTTAGGAGAACATCCCTGATAGACGCTAAGCCTAAGATACTTATTTTCACATTCCCAAGGGTAATGGGGCCTGATACAGAGATTTGTTCTAAATCAACATTTACCCTAAGCACAAGGCCATCATTGCCTTAATCTTGAAACCGGCTTAACTCGAAATAACTGGTGAATACGTAGGACTTGCTGCGTGTTTTTAATTCATAAATGTATAAACAATGTCTCCAGAGCGTACACAAGGTCGTTGCCCCATATACACTGCATATTAGAGTCGTTTGTGGTGTTTAGGCAGACCCCATTTTAGGGTCTACACTGTAACGGTATGGAATTTGGAAAATATGCTTTGCACCATCTGGTGCTCCCACAGGTAATACTCAGTAGCTTCTGTTGTTTACTTTCATAAACTTTTACGTTCCTCAACACATTTCAAGTGAATGCGTGGATCGAAAGGTGCACTGTACTAGGATACAATACAAGCTTTTCCTTCTATAGCCTATCTATTATTTTATATCAGTCTTGTTGCTGTCTTATTCAGGACGAGTATATGAAAAACAGAACTTTAGGTATAGACAACAACAGACAAGTAAAAACCATGCCCCCCTCCCACCGCTACGGATTTCTACTCCCTTTTGTAATGGATTGAAGTACATGGGAAATACTGATCCTTCACATATAGATGATGCATGTATGACAAAACGAATTTGATGGAAAACAATAAGAATTACCTGCTCGATCGGCTGGTTCTTTCAGAAGTCGACGGAGCAAACGATCCTTCCTTCGCTGTGTCCGCCATATTTTCGTAACTCAATATGCAGTTTGCGCTCAAGTCGCTAGGAGTCTGGAACACGCCGCGCGCGCAACTAGTGTTTGTTCTCAAGTTGAGCAACTCGTGATCGAAGGTTTATGAAAACGGAAAGAAAAAAGTAGAAAATAAAATCTCGTGAAGTTTAATGGAAACCATCGTATTAGAATCCAGACATACCCATGGACACATTTGTGTGAATGAGGAAGAGGTCAACCGCGAAAACAATTTATTCAGAATCTGAGAATGTGTAACGTTAAGTTAACGTTAACGTTAATAACGTTAACGTTAGTTCTAGGACCTTGTAGTTTTATATGTCCAATTTACAACCTAAGAATAACGTTATTGAATACAAATGTAGCATTGAGAGGGCTGAAGAAAGGGTAGAAAAGGCGAAGAGTTGTAATCATCAATAAAGTACAATGTAGTCGCGCTTTCGCTTTCGATCAATAACTATTTGTAATGAGGCAAAATCGCGACAAAAATTGCAATTACCCCAGACGGGACTCGAACCCGCAATCTTCAACTTAGGAGGCTGACGCCTTATCCATTAGGCCACTGGGGCTGCTTAACAACGTTCTTTGTGTTCTTCAACAAACAACGAATGATTGGACTCATGATTGTCTGCGTCGCGCGCCGCTCGTGTAAATATGTATGGTATTTATATGGTATTTCAAGCGCTCAGCGAGCAAGCGCTTTATTTGCCCGTAAGTTACGTTATCTCAAGATCACACCAAACATTGACATGCGATGTCAACAATGGAGATAAAAAATAAAGAACTTAAGGGGAAAAAACGTCGGCGTGACCGTGAGATCAAAGATCGCCTTTTGTTGGCGTGCTTTGCTCTGGTCAAGGTTATCTCTGGTTGATATGCCACGCACTTTTAAATCAATTTCTTTTCCTCTGCAAAACTACACTGTACAAAAAGGTAACCTCCACAAATGCACATAAGCTATCATTATGCACATGTCTAACATAAAAAAAATGGTTAGTGCTTTTTCTCTTTCGGCAACTCTTCTGTTCAGGAGCTAGGATTACCAATCGAATTTCGAGCGGTAATGTAACGTTAGCATCTTTAGAGTAGAAGTACCGAAGGAAAAATATTGTCCAGTTTAATGTCGGACAGATTTTGTGCGTCAAGCTGTGTTAAGGTCGTCAAGGTTGCTATTTCATATAAGAAAAATGCACTGTCCTTGCTGCCATGGTAACGACGGCTGCACGTACGCCGTGTCGTCCCATCAGGTTTCCATGGAAACCGGTCCAGATGACGACAGTTGGGATGACATAATAACTGCCATATACTTATTGGTAGGAATATCTTCTCAGTGTTAAAAAGCAAACCTTCTTCTTGTTGATACCATTCTGTCAACAGTGAAAAAATTCAGGAACATACTGTCATTTATCTAAAAAGTTATTGTTTGGAATAATCTGTAAAATAACCTGTCTAACAACCAAAGCCTATTGAAATCTCGCTATCCTGGGCACCATAGAGTCCTCTCATAGACTGAAGTGTTGCTCATGATTGAAAAGGATATAAGGAGTATACAATGCATTTCAGAGGCTAGATGTTGAGTGACTTTGGGGGAAAGCAAAACTGCAAGGAGGCACTGATACATAATTAATGCACTCAGGTGAAACCATTCACTTCCACTTCTTTATTCAGCAGACCATGTACCACAGAGGGTCACGTACATGGATGTTGTCAGAATCAACAGTCATACTGTTAACATCCTAACGTTCATAGTACTGTCTAAAAGATAATGCAGTTGTCAAGTTTCTATTGATTCACAATGCACTGTAAATTTATCATAAAGCATATCTAATTCTTGTGTGATGAATGAGAAAAAAAAATGATAAATTGCTAATGAAAGCAGACCTCCACAGGGTGGAGTTTAATCCTCCACATAATGAATGTATCATTGAGGTAAAAATTGTACTATGTACCATGTACATTTTGTATTACTGAATAGATGAACAATAAGCAATAAACAGTTTTAACCTTGTATATACAGCAAGATGCATTGTGGGCAATATGTCTAATTTCTTGGCCTCTGAGACAAACAAAACACATCTGGACATGTATCAAGAATTGGTCTAGACAGTAACTGTTTATAATACTGTATAAGTAAAGAGCCTTCGACTGTGACATTTAATACCCAAAATGCATCTCACAGTGTATGCTCAGTTGGAACCAGTTTATTGACCTTTACTGTTTGATTCTTGTCTGTCTAACAAAAAGTAACAACCTGTTGAACACTCTTTTTACCAACCAAGAACAACACAGGAAAATTAGACAACGGTAAGTTGGGTAGGTTCCAGGATACCCAAATTGTACATTGTACTATTGACGAAGGTTCAAAGAATTCTACCAAACGATATTGTAGCAGTTTGAAGTGTTCCAAGTAACATGTGACATACAGCAAAATGCACATTGACATTTTCTAGCTAAGTCACTCTTAGTTTATGAAACTGCTTTTGTTGCATTTTTTTTATTTAATTATTCTAAAAAACCAAGGAGCACTTGGAAAGAAAAGATTAACTTACTTATTCTCAGAAGCCTTAAACAACACAGTTTCTTCCAATGAAATGAAGGTAAGTCTTTTTCAGTGATAATCTTAAGTTACACTTTCACTCCCATACTTCAGCAAACTAGCACTTAAACTTAATTTAAAACTTGATCTTCTTCAAGCTAAAGCCTGTCAGTATCTCTACCCATCACAATGTATGCAACTTGACATGAGAAAATTTTGTTGATGGGATTGCACAAAAATATCTCTAGCCACATTCTTAATAGATTGTTTGGCAACAATTGGCATTTGGACACATCATACTTTCCTTAGTAATACCCTTATTAGTGACTGTTTATCCTGCATAGAGTGTACATGAAATTAGAACTTTCCACAAATTGTACCTTGATTTTATGGTTCTGAACATTTCAGTTCATATATGGTGCAATATACGTAACTGCACAACTATACTGGAATTTAGACATGATATTCACAGAGCATTATCTGTGCCCATATCTGTGCCCATATGGAAACCTTGTAACAGTGTCCTGTACAAAGCTATGGAATTCCTTGTGGACAAACAGTCTTCGGTAGCTTATATAGTATACGAAACAAACTATGCTGAGATGTTGCCACACATGTTGTCATTTCCTTAGCTTGTGCACTTTTGTCAAGCACTAATCCACTTTGGTAACATGAATAAGCTTGTTCATGGTTCCAACTGCCCATGCATGAGGTCAGAGGTGAAGACCACTGACAATTGTTTATACATTTCCAGGGGCTTTCAACTTTGACAGCACATACAGTTGATACCATGAACGGCCTTATAAAACAACAGGTATGGAAGCAACAGGACCTGCTTCTAAGCGATTGTGTCTCAGTGACCATCTCTAACTCAATACAACAGAATGCTGTGTCCTTTCAGTGGTCAGGTGAACTGGATCCCCAGATGTGTTAATACCATGTTTGTTGGACAGTGTAGGTGTTTGATTACTACTTCTGGTCATTAAGGATCTGTGGACAAATGAAAGGATGAACAAGATTTCAATGATGTACATCATCCAAACATCAACAGTTGAATGCAAATTAATCTAAAGTATCTTCATGATTTGTACATCTTACTTTATAGGCTGGTCTACAACCATATAATGTACAAGTGAAAACCTGTATTCAGTACAAAAGTCTGACTAGGCAAGCCCCTAACGTACCTCTGTGACAACTCCAGCAGCAATGGTGGCACTGCCGTACCGCAACATGAACCTCCCCAGGTCTTTGTTATCCTTGTAAAGTTCTAAACACACTGGACGGTTCAGTTCAACTTCTACAACAGCATTGTTTCCTTTGGACAAGCACCTAAAATATACAGCCAAACAATACAAATCATTATGATCTACATGTATGTCTATATACTACATATCTGCCTCTGATATATTTCAAGACCCCAAACATACCTGAAATTTTGTAACTATCTAGATTAAGCAGACAAATTAACAAAAAGTGTTTGAACTACATTATGTACTTGTATTTGATAAAAAAAGAAATATACCATGAATGTCTGTTGGTAAGAGTCATCATACCTGGGTTTGTTTCTAGTGACCTCTCCTGTACTTTTGTGCAGCAGGCTGATGAGTTTTCGGATATTTGCAGGTTCACTCAGTGTCTGGTAATGGAACACCACCTACAAGAAACAACCACAATCAACCAGACATGCAGTCAGTTTTGAAGCCTTGAAATGGCAAGCACTGTGAAAACTACAGGACAGCAATATTCTGCTGTCATACTGTAGATCAATGTTCACAGTAGTGACAAAATCAGGCCTAGGACATTAAATGCTTTTCCAAAGTATCACTACTGTACCACAGAATTGTTTCAATTGCAAACTAAAAAAATGCAAAATCACCTTTCTCTTCCTAGAAAATCAAGTCCTAAAATTAAATGGAGTACTTTGCATACATGTGCCCTCTAATGGCAAATCATATTGAATTTCTTGAGCATGCTGCTGTAGAGTAAGAATAAAACTCACAGGAAATCCCTTAGTGATTGGCACTTCAATGTTGAAGATGATGACTCTGGCCCTGATTCTGGAGGCAGCCAGGATGGGGTTGGCTAAGTCACACAGCACACTCCCAACACTGGGGAAAGATTCATGGTTAACACAATGCAAGTAGTGCTACATAGTTTCATATCAAAATACTGCCTTTGTGCCAGCCTAAAGCTCAGAGCAATAGTTCATGCATATTTACACTCAGGGATGTAATCTGATGATTGTTACATCTTTACAAGTCAAAGTAAACGCTTGTCTGCTCACCTGACTTTCATTATGTCAGTTCCTGTTATTGTCAGTGTAGCATGGTCCCCTGCACATGCCCAGTTCATCGGGAAGTCATGTATTGCAATTCCTGAAGAAAAAAAACGTATAAGAACTGGATAAGTTCTTTAAATAATGATACTAAAGATTCTCTTTTCACAAACCTTAACATAATTTGTGAAGGTCTAAATTTGAATTCAACTTTTTTCAATTCCTTGAAAGGAATTCACTGCTACTCATACATGAAACAAAACCATCTGTACCTTTAACAGTTGCAGTTTCCCCCACAGGCATCACCATGACCCTGGTACTGTTCTGTATGCTCCCTGCTACCAACCTGCCGGCAACACTGAAACCACTCCCCATCCCTGCAACAGGAAAGCATGGTCAATCTACATACAGCACACTACAACAATGATGCACACCTTCACACTTCATTAGAATGACAGTTTACTGCCCAACTTTGTGGTATCATCACCATGCAGTTGTTACATCCAAGTGACAATCGGAAATTCATATATTTATCCCACTTAAAATAAAATAAAATACAGTCTGACATCAGGCAACCCATAGGCAAAACAGGTAGACAAAATGCAAAGTTAGGATGTAATAGATTTATTCATACTAGTTAACAAAGCAAGTACAGAAACAAACCATTAGTGAAACAAAGTCACTAGTTCTCACCTTTAAAAACATCAGAAACACAGAATCTAAACGGCTTGTCCACAGGCCTGGAAGGAGACTTGAAAGAATCTGTGTACAAATATGATAGTCATGTCAGTCAACATATTAAAGTAAACATATCGATCTTTATCTTAGCTCTTTTGTAATGGGACATCTATCCTATATGCCTAATTGCAGTAAGAGCACTAAGACAACGTGCACCCCACTGAAAAGGGCCATTATTTAGGATGGGATGTGAAGCTGTGGTCCAATGTTCATTGTGCTTGTCTAAAAGTCTTAGGCTAGGCAGAATTTCCTCAGTACAATAAATCTATGAAATCACTTTCACTAACTAAGTCAGCCCCACCTATTTGCTGTAGCAGACATGGTCCCTTGTACCAGGCTGTTAACTGGGGTTCAGAAGCGGGCTTGATCAAGTTCTCTCCCTGTAGGCCACTCACAGGGATGTAGACAACATCAGAGTCCTGTACAGGAGAACACACCTAGACTTCAACATACCTTATCATCATTGGTACCAGGATTCATTCTTCTTTTGAAAAGATCACAGTTGAATGTGCCTCCACTAATGATTTGTAAACATTCAATGATGTTTTGAGGCCAAACAATACATTAGCTTGAAAAGGTTTGTTATCAAAAACAAGGTAAGGAGTGAAGGGCATAGTCTTCTGTAACGTAAATTTATGTAAATCAAGATTTCTACATACCTTGAATCCTGCCTGCTTGAGAAAATGCCCCAGCTTCTTAACAATTGCCTGGTATCTGTTTTCTGACCATCCCACCTGTGAAGTAAAGGATATACTTCATGATACAAAGTAAATACAGTTGAGTCCACCATAATGGTAAGATAGACCCACAAATAAAAGATGTAGAATGAGCAGAGACCTGTGGAAGCATCAAATTTTGGGTCATTTGGTCCAAAATAGAAATCATGTCTTCAGTCAAGATAATTGACCAAAATTGAAGAACAAAAAGCAAAAAAAAACAAAAACACATAGACTAAGTGCAAGTAGAGATCACTATATTTCCCTCCTAATCAAAATCAGAATTTAGATAAAGATTAGAATAAGAATTATAGTAGTTGAATAGAAAATGTCGTCCAGTTAAAATGAGGCAGACTTACTGTGTCCAGTTTGTTGATAGCTACGGCAAGCTGTGTGACCCCTAGTGACCTGACCAACATGGCATGTTCTCGGGTCTGTCCGCCAGCCTCGAAACCGGCCTCAAACTCACCGGTACTGGCATCAACCACCAAGATGGCTACATCTGCCTGCAGTCACAAATGACAAAATCTATACTTTGAGACAGAGAATACATGAAGTAAAATAAGATATATTCATACTGTATTACAGAATTGTTTCAAAAGATTTCAAACACAGCAAAAATCACCATCCACTGAAAAAGTAGACACATTTACAGTACACTGTTATATGTATGCATCAGCAGGTGTCAATTGTGTGTCCTCACCTGTGCAGCACCTGTGATCATGTTGGGAATGAAGTCTCTGTGCCCAGGTGCATCTAACAGGGTCACCACCTTGTGGTCAGTTTCAAACTTGGTCAGGCCAACATCCATGGTGATACCCCTATATGTACACAATAAAAACAAAAAATTATCATAAAACCTATATGTTCTAGTAGGTCTTTTAAGACACAGATTCTTTGATATACAATATTAAGTGACATTCATGCCTAAATAAAGAAACCTTCTATGGCACTAATGCACATTCTTCCTTGTCTTCCAGAAATTGTGATACAGTAACTTTAAATTTCATGGCCTTCTAAGTTCTAGCCTTCTGTTTGAAAGTGAAACTGATCTCCAACCAATCTTCCACCGTTTATGGCAAAGCAGACAGATGTGTTTACAGGTTCCTTGTACCAGTGAAATTCCTCTAGCTCTTTTTGACAAGTACTGTGAACAGTGTGAACCACAGCTTAACATCCCGTCCTATGGAATGTGACACTTTCCAGTAGCATGCTTGTCGTGTGAAAGACAACAAACGAGATTCAAAATTCTAAACTCTTGGGCCAAGTCGCTAACTTCTGGACTATGCTGCCAAAGAGTTTGGAATTCTGAATCTCGTTTTGAAAAACATTTATCTATCTAAACTACATTGTACATACTGTATTATGTGTATAACATTCTGGTTTCCAACTCAAACTCAGAATGTGGCAGTACTCCAAACCCACCTGACTCTCTCCTCTCCAGTTTCGTCCAGTACCCAGGCATAAGCGAAAGATGCCTTCCCAGCCTTCTGTGACTCTACCTCGTACTTGTGCATGGTCTTCTTGTTGACATGTCCCATCCTGTACAGCAGGTGGCCCATCAGGGTGCTCTTACCGGCATCTACATGACCTGAGGTCGGGCATATACAACATTCATACACATGTACAGGGCTTTTTCTAGAAGGACACTCCTTAACAAGCTAACAATACTATCTTATGCCACCATAGTATCTTATTCCCCTCTTTCCAAAATGGCACTGAATATAAAATTATTGTACAGTTGACAGCAAAACTATTCATACCCCTCATAACTGAGTGGAGTTTTCTATGTGTTTTTCTTTAAAGTAATGGTGCGAGTTAGAAACATTCATACTATCATATATATTAATGACATTATTCATTCTTTTACAAAAAAATCTATGTCTGGAATTATCCATTGATACCCCTTCTTTTATACGTTACAACTATATAGTGATTCACTTGACACTTGACTTTCAAATGAGATTTAAACCATAAACATGGTACAGAACAGTTCCTAACCTATAATCACCATGTTGATGACCTCTTTCCCTTCATCCCTTTTGCTGAGTTCTGCTGCAACATCTAGGACCTGATCACATACAACATTGCAAAACAAAATTAAGTCAGTTTGGCTGTGTCATAAGGCTTTTTTGTATAATAGTATTACAGACTTTGTAAAACATATGTCAAATACAAAATTAATTACAAGAACATGAATGGTCTCACTTTTACATGCATAATAGTTTTATTACAGCACAGTTAGTTATAACCACAGCTAACAGAGTTTGAAATAGTGAGTGCATTTAAATCCCTGGATAGCCACTTCTTAAACTTTAAAGCCTCATCATTTGAACAGTGGTGCTTACCCCCTGCTTGGTCTTGCCAGCGGCCTTCTGTGATGTTGGCACGGCTTGCTGGTCCTCTCGCTCACCAGCCTCTGTGCTGCCACTCAAACCATTCTCTGCACTGGATCCAGTAACATAGATCAGAAATTACAGAAACCCACTCTAACTACAGACGTATCATAAATCACAAGCTCTCACAAACACAACATGTACAACAATGTCTGCACTGAGTACATGAGAATTGAAAGCACCATAATATGGGAACATAACTTGAAAATTAATTTGTGTTGTTGGAAATCATGCTGAGGAAAAATTGAACCCAGTAATTTCCAACACCAAAAAAAAACTTTGTCGACAGTCCTACTTCAGTCATTGTCATGGAATGAGCAATCCAACTCTTGTTTGCTGTCATTTTAAATATCATGCGTGACTGAGTAAACTGTGACAAAATAAGAAAAATTGACACAGAACCAAACATTTTTTTGCAAGAGCTGTGAAGGAAGCCATGTGCATCAGGACCCTTACTTTTCGTTTTCTGCAACCACTGCTCAAGCCAAGTGTTATATTTACATACATACTAGAAGCGGGAGATTGCTCACTCACTAAGTTTGCTTCAAAATGGAATTGTCAGGTTTTATCAATAAAAACTTCATCATATGAGTTTGCTCACATGACTTCTCTGGTATCGGCTGGAGGCACCTGGAAACCGGTTGTGACCTGTTTGCTGCTGGTTGCGACTGGTTGGAAACCGGTTTTGACCTGTCTCCTGGGGGTGCTGACCTGGGCCACCCTGGGGGCTGCCTCCTCCTTAGCTGGAGCCTGCTGCCACCTGTCACCTGCACCTGCACCTGAGGGATCACAGTGAACCGTTGCAGCTGCAGAATATTTTAGTTCATCCACAAGTAACACAATAGGTTACCTGGGGCTAATGTTGTTTTGGAACAATATTCAAATTCAAAGCTGCTCATTGACATGATTATTCCATTCCAGTTCAACACACCAAGTTAACATCAACACACGGACATTAAGTCTGTGTAACGCAAACTCTGCTATCCGGAGCTTGTAGCCTCCTCCCCACGGATGGGCGTGGCAATGCAGGACGGGCCTAAGAAGCGCGATTAAATCAGGCTAACGGACATTGATGTCTCTTTTACATGTTCCTCCAATCTTAAAATTGCCTCTGCCAATATTTTGATGATCCCAACACTTACATGTATAACTTTGAAGGATCTAGCCATGATTTTATTTTAGCACAATGACAATGGTAATGTGAAGCAGCCAATCAGGGCATGTAACGTCCTTGGTAGGTCTAGGAACTTTCTTTTTGGATGATCTTGGGACACAAGAAGTTAGAGAGGATCTATTGACAGTTTGTGGGGTCATGTCAATATTTTTCACATTTGATTTGGCACTATTACACATATACAATTTATGATAAGCGTAATGGTCTTTGATTTAACAAAGCGGTCACGTGACAGCCCAATAGCCGGAACCGTGTAACCAAGGACGTTACATCAGATGTAACGTCCTTGGTGTAACTAAAGTTTATCAGTTTACAAATGTTACAAACCTACTAAGGCATCAGCTGTCGAATATTGTTTGACTTATAATAATATTGTGTGTTTCCTATGTGTAAGTTGTATGGCATAATTACCTGCATACTGTACATGCATTTAAGTTTGTGGGGATCTAATTTCATGGTAGCCGGAAAATGGAGTGTTTCCAGCGGTTTTGAGTTCAAGGTATCACCATACACTGCAGTGACATACTGAAATGGAAAAATGTTTGCGGTACTTTTAAGTTTGTGGTGCATCGCAAAAAACGGGAAAATAAAACCACTACAAACTTTTCCGCATTTACAGTATTGGGTGTTTAACTTTAAGATCACATGACAACATAAACTATATTCAACATGTAGAAACTCATCAATACTTTATTAAGTCCTTGTATAATACAGAATTCATAAAAACACACAAATACAAATTAATGTAGAAACTGCAGGAAAACTGTCAGTTCTTTCAACTGCATGGACCACAGAACATTGCACTCTCAAACAAGAAAACTTACAGGTTGTGTACTGAAAACAAATAAGTCCAAAGGATGTGCAGACTGTTATGACCTGTTTAATTTGCATACTGGCTAACAATTGTTATCCATACAAAATAATGGGAAAGCTGCAGCAAAAACACACAGACTGTAAACACAAAAACTTTCAAATTTACTTTCCTCATGTCATTTAAGGACTGACTGGCAACAACCATTATATCTTATATATTTGCACATATTGCCACATAAACGTTTCGTGTTCCAGTACATTTCAGGTGGCAGTGGAGGGCTTCATGCATCTGCATCTTTTATTTTCTAAGTGGTTACAGTACTTAGAGTAACACATGACACTGAATGCCATATCGACCTACACTGTAGTACAATGTGTACCATGCTGTCTAATATATAAAAGGCAGCCAAAAGTCTAAATTGACCATTCCAACCAGGACTGTCAGAATCAGATACTTTGTCATCATTTATTTAGATTAGTAGAATTGTGTTAAGTTTCTTTGTGTTGTAAAATATTTTCTGTATAAAAAAATCTACATGTATACCTGTTCCACAAAATATATTCCAGTAATGGTCCCAGTAAAATTTATAAGGCAGATTTTCCCTCTTTAGATGATCCAATGTGTATTCAAAATGTATTTTACTCCATGACATGAAAATATGGAAATTTCAGTAATTCTTCAAACAATATGAACTGCCAAAATACAATAATAATGGTAGAGCTGCCAATGAGTTTGGTCATAGATCTTCTAACTTACTCTTGTTTTCAGACATAGATCTTGAGAATCTTTTCAATCAGTGCAAAAGTGTTATTTAGTCAATTATTCTAGAAAACAAAGAATTTCAATACACTTTGTGATCTTTTTCACTATTGATTCAAGATGGAGACTTAATCATGTTAGTATAAGTTGATGAAATGTATACATTAACATTACTACTAAATGTAGTTGCATGTTTTTTCAAGCATCACTGCTCCTCTACATCTGGTGTTCATTCAACTTCAAGTTGAAAATCATTATCGTTTTACTGACACTTTACAAGATATGGTGGGCAACAAGAAAGCAAATACAGCTTGCCTTCAACAGAAAAATTGAGGGTGACAGCACTCGACTTTACCAAGAGTTTTGCTTTACAGACTCTAACTTACAATATGTACACAACTCCAGAAATAGGTGGTCCACAACTGGATATAGAAAACACACACCTTCTAGTACTAGTATTTACAGCAAATGTAGTTGTCACATCGTAACATATTGTATGAAAACTGTAACACCCCAATGTTATCAACATCATTGGAGACAGATGTATAACTATCAATATTAGAAACCGGTGGTATGCAGATTTACAACTTTAAAATCTCAACAATTCTCTTGTTCCTCAACAGGCATAAAAAAAACACCTCTGGTGGGACAACTTTTACACCCAAATCTGCACTGCTTCCTGTTGGAAAGAGTTGATTTACACATTGAACACTCCTGTGCATTGATTTTCCTGATAACCCAATTTCTTTTAAACCAGAGTACTGCATTAAGTCCATTTTCTAAAACTTAACCCACTTGAAATTTACTTGTGGTCAACCTATACCATGGCTTTTTATCCCACGCCATTTGGCCGTGTGAAAGCTGCCTTCTGTTTTTTCTTCACCACGTCATCTGGGGAGGGCGTGGAAAAGTCAAAGGGAACAATCTGGGCAACCTGTACTGGTGAAACTGACCTCTGACCTTTACGTTGATGATGATAGGTAAACCTGGGGTGGTTTCCTGCCCGTATGTAACGACATTCCTTACAACAGAGTGCCTGTGCGAATGGAGAGGGTCGAGAAATGGCTTCTTTTGGAAGAAAAATGTTTTGTTCCCAAAAAGATGGACTGAGTGGTCTGTCTTCAAACTCCTGAACTTTTTTGGACATATGTTGTGCAGCAGGTAAAATTTTACTGCTTGTTTTAGCCTGAGTCTTACTAGAGAGATGTAAAGGCCTTGGTTCATCCTTTCTAAGAGCTGCGCTGAGGTCAATGTGCATGCCACCTGTTGAGCCTAATAGACCACTTGTCAATGAAGGATCACCTGCAGTACTGCACAGGGATGACAGGGGGAGCTGCAAAGCAGCTGACCCTTTCCTGTTACCTTCAATGCTGGTATCTTTTCTACTCCCAAGCCCAGACTTGTTGAGGCTTCCAATCCCTTCATTACTGCTGGTGGTTTTCTTATCTACAACATTTGTCTTACTAGTCTGTGATCCCAAAGGACCAAGATCATCCAAACTACCGCCACTGAAGCCCTGACCTAACAGTTGATAGTCGGACAGACTCACTGTACCTAGCTTACCACTACTAGTACTGCCCAGCATTGTCAACGGCAAACCACTTTGTGCTTGAGATGAAGACAACCCACCACCAAGTTTCACAGGACCTGCATTTTGTCCCATCCCAAACAATGATGAGTTTCTTGCTTGGTTTGAACCCGACAGTTGACTGACACCAGACAAACTGGACAAAGTGCTCTGAGGGCTGCCACTTAAGTGGGAAATATTTGAAACAGGATGTGGTGGGCTAGCTCCTGTTGGTAAGGAATTGCTCTGAGACCCACAGGTGCTCCTTGACAATAACCCCACACCCAATCCTAGGGGGCTGCTACTTAGCTGTGACAACGGGGTTGAAAGAAGGCCTGGTGAACTTGAGAGAACTCCTGAGGACTCTGTCTTACCAACTGAAATCCCATGTTGGCTTCTGTCTGTGGTAGAAAAACCTGATGTGCCATGTGCAGCTATTTTCAAGCTTCTGTCATCGGAGGCAGTGTCTTTGTCACTCACTGCGAAAGATGACAGTGAACTTAGACTACTTATGGTGTTTGTGTCAGTCATTGTCTTTGCAGATGTTTGGTGCACTTGACCGAGACTACTCTGAGCCCCCAAAGAGGGAATGTCACTACTTTCTATGCTTCCTCCCTGAGTAAGAATAATTTTCCCACCAAGAGTTCCTGTAGTGGACCCGAATGGAGAAGTACTCATTTTCTCATCACCACTTAGATGTAGGTTGGCAAGTTCTGACAAGCTCATTGTAGAACTGTTACTTTCTTGACTATGTCCAACTGTATCTACACTAACATTTTTACTTCCTATCTTGTGTGATAGAGGTTTGGAAGAAGAAACATTCAGATTAAGCTTGCCAAGAGAATGGCCAACACCTGATGACTCCACTGGTGACATGTTTTTTGCAGTCTCAGCACTGCCCAGATGTACACCAGCAAGCTGTGATAAGCTCATTAGTGGACTACTGCCTGTATTTTTGTTCTTTAAAAGATTGTCTCCCATAGTAGGAAGTTTGGATGTAGGAGGAAAGAGATTTGACAAAGTGGACTGCCGTAATGGAGGTATATCACTAGGTGGCATTGCTGTACTGCACAGTGATTTTGAGGTTGGGACTTCTACAACAGTTGTGTGTCCCAGTCTTAACAACCCAGAAGGGCTAGCCAAGTCAACAGATGTGTGTTCTTACCTTCCAGAAAGCCCAGCATGTGAAGACAGAGTTGGTGGAGGGCAGAGTGTTGCCATGGCGCCCAATGCGACACAGAGCCACGAATGGAAGAAAAAACACAAGGCACAAAGTGAGCATGAGCATGTGTAATAATTCTGACATTGAATCCTTTGTTTGATTTTTTTCTTCACATTGCAAAGAACAGTCAAAGCTGCCAAAGATAAAATCTGGTCAATGTGGTCAATGCTTGAGCCATTTAGAATAATTATCTATGGGGCCACCAAGAAGTGTCACATTTGCAAGGTAGTCCTAAGAAGAGGTGGTCACTGGTACAGGTTTGACTCTACATGTACTATAAATTGCCAAATACAGAAAATGTTGTTGTTCACTATGATATATTTTACATACACTATGCAGTTAAGATTTACAGACAGCATGAAGGAACTAAAATTATAGCGAATTCTCTTTCTACACACATGCACAAGATCTATATATTGGCATGCTAGAAACTTGTTCTTGAATTTTTTACACTTTTATAAAGACTTCAGATCTAAAGAATACATTACACTTATGAATATAAGACTATGTTCAATTTCTCCAGTCCAGGTATACATATACAGTACAATCATTATAGATAACCACCTTGTGTCCTAGGAGGTGCAGCAGCTGTGGGCATTGGTCTGGCTTCCTTCGGTTTGTCCTAGGAAGAAGGGTCATTTTTAAATGGTAATTACATGTATAATCATAGAATCATAATTTTTGTCATAGATCAAATACTGTACAAAATTCTCCAGCTATTGAGAGTTGGGAAAAAGAAATATATATGATTTTACCGAAAGACAATACATCATAATATGTTATGTGCTTATAATTTTCAGTGGGAAACTAGTATTCTATTTACTACAGTACTACACAACACTATACAGTTAGTTCCTCACTGAAGTCTCCTTGGCACCCTACGCCAACAGTGATATCATCATCAACTTTATTTTTCCATGTTTCGAACCGACATCATATTTTCATTCTCAACCTTTAGAGAAACTTTTGAATTGGCCAGTATTCTTCCAATTTTACCGATTCAACCATCTGCAGCCATTGAGTGACCATGGAGTGACAAAAGATTTGACAGACCAGTCAACAAATTTCAATGATAAAGAACAATTGTAAAAAAAATGTGTTTTGTTGTCTTTTAAATTATGCTCTTACATCTTGCATCACATTCCAATTATAATGTTATAAAATCAAGAGTCACACAAATCCAATTCTGGTTTCTGTGCAGTAGCTCAGTGTTTGCCATCTGGAGAAAAGGGGGACTTACTCACTACTGATCAATTTGTCCAAAAAGTTCCTTGCAGATGTAAAAGGAAAGTCTGCAAATCTCATAAAGCAGACCTCACCTGTATGGACAGCACAGCATCCAGTGCCTTCTCCAGGTCATAGTCACACCTCATGACTGTGTCCACTAGAACATGCTGAGGTACGCTGTCACCAATCACGTTTTGGATCTCTTCCAGACATGATCGTAACCGTGCTGCAAATGTAGTTACACACATCACACAACTGTCATATTACAAATATCAATCATCATACTCTAATTGAATTTTTATATAAATCTTCTATATTCTTCATAGTACTCTAAGACTTCAAAGTACTATAAGCTTGAAGCAACAGAAGTGCAGAAAGAGATTATCATATTAGTGTGAAGACCTACTTACAATGTAGCCTTTATCTCTGTCACTATAACTACCACCTGTTTTCACAACACCCATGGCTATGTCACTAGTGTCACTTTTCCCTATTACGGTGCTCTCTTGAATGGGAACAAAATGTGTTTTTTCTTTTCTTCAAAATCTAAGGCAAAAATCAAGTAAGTGTCATCCACAGAATTGTCTTGCTGTGGCCTAACACAAAAAAATATTCTATCAAACCCAACATGATGATGATAATAATAGCAAAGTACATGTACATTTGTACCTTCGTTCTGATCACTGAGGCGAGGCCATTGGAAGGTTTGCGAGTCAGACAGGGAGTGATCATGGTCTTCATGATCATCGTAGTCATACTCTTCCTCCTCTTCTATAGACTCTTTCTTTGACTCCTCAATGAAGGAAGAGAGGCGAGGGGCTTCACTCCTCCGGTACATGAACTGGGCCTCTGTAGGGAAGAGAGGAAGTGTACATTGTCATGCATTTCTACTACAGAAGGACATACTACTTTTATTTTTTAACTTGTTATTTCAGACAGAGCACAAAAATGTTATGCAGCATTGGGATTTCGATCTTTCATAAGTAACTATATATCTTTCTGTGGATAAGTGATTTTGCATTAGAAAGAGAAAGAATGCTTTAGCAGTTGTAACAATTCTGTACTAGTAGAGTACAGTAGTAAATATGCTGGAAATGTATAAGCATTTTAATTTCACATTATCATTAATTTGCAGTTGAGAGGTCATCTTGAAAATAAAGCAGCGAGAAAAATATCATGGATGGTCCTGCATAAATTTATTACAAGTGTCAATGTAAGAGCATAATGTGAAACTTCTTTGTAACCTTCAAGCATGTCTGAAAACTATAAATCTATATTGCTTATACAATCTACATGCACCAGCAAACACTGTAAGTTACATAATCCATTCACGAGAATATATCCCTACCTGTTGCTGGAGAAACCCCATAATCGTCCTCTACCGAGTGACCATACACATCATCATACCCTTCATATTCTGGAAATGGATAAAAAAACATCAGAGGTTTGTATGTCATCACAACTTATCAATTTTAACTACATGTATAGTTTCTTTCAAGATGATGAAAATCATGAAATAAATTGATATTCAACAAAATTTTCAACATCATCCAACCATTATCATACACAAGGAAAAAGCATGTGCTGGTTTTTTAACATGATACATGAAACTTCTAACTAACTAAGGTTACAAATGTACATTCTAGGTACAAAGATCAACTGCAATGAATTACAATATGACAAAGCTTTAAAATCAATACTAAGTAAGCTCTTTCGCAGACTTCACTACAGATGCAGGGGTACAGAATTCTGGATATGTCAAGGTGAAGGCTAGCCTGAGTACCATCCTCCGTAGTGACTGCTGGCTCACTACTTTCGCTTGCTAACCACGGATAACAAGCGAAAGTTGTGAGCCAGCAGTCACTACGGAGGATGGTACTCAGGCTAGGTGGAGGCGGCTGACTTGAAACATTCCGCCATTTTCCAGTGCCATTAAATTAATTCACTAGTAACAATGTCCAGGATGTAATGCATTACATTCTGGACATTGTCACGCATATCAAAACAATTGTTGAGACAAGACTGTTAAGTCTGAGGGGCCTTCACCATTGACATATTGCATAGGAATTCTGTCGCCCGCACATATGTAGCGAAATCTGCCAAAGAGCTTATAGTTACACAGGAATCAACATAGCTTTACTTACAAAGCTATCATGACCCTGCAATTTACATACAGTTGCACAATACACACTACACAGCAAAATTACACCACTTCAGCAAATACACAGTTGCACTGGCCAGTGTGGGAGTATTGCAACCTGTTAGGCCTAGGAAAAAAAATGTTGTGTTTCCTGTTTCCCTACCTACCCTAAAAAAACCTGCCGACCCTAGACTTTTTTTTGGGGTGGGCAGTGGAGTCACATAGCTTCCAGTTAGAATTTTTATTTAGCCTGCCTCCTATTGAAGTAAAACACTGCTTGTCCCATCTAATGAAGGATAAATGTATCTATCATGCACAAAATTAAAGTTTGACATTGAAAGACAAGTGTCATCATACATTTCAGTTTACTTTGTTCAACTGTATTGTAAATATGTATCACTAGAATTTTGGCCAGCCTAAAAAAAATACAAGAAAAAAAAAAAGATAATCCCTACCTACCGACCCTAATTTTTTCAGGACTGAAACAGGAAACACAACATTTTTTTTCCTAGGCCTTACAAATGTGTGTAACGAATTTGGTTCCATAACTTTTAAACAAACCTGAGCATAAACTGAAAGTTATCTGATGAAGACAGTTTTCAAGAAGACAAGCACACCTGGTCTCTACTAATATTGCTATTTGTGTTTGTTTACTAAGTTACTTACTTATAGTTATAATATTTTTGCGTCCCTGCCTTACGGTATTTATTTATTTTTAAAGCAAACTTCGCCTTGACTTTTACACCTTATAGAAAGGTGTGATCTACAAGAACACAAGTGAAACGAATAAACAATACTTCTCGCAAATTCTATGTACAATTTGGAAGTCAAACCCCACAAACCCATCAAGTATTACAAAGCAAAGCATAGTCAGCAAAATATTTTGGGAGGAAGAAGGTAGGATGCAGAAATAAGTACCATCGTGGACGTTCATAGATCGGATGTTTCTGTGACGTGACATGGCTTCTTCTGATAGGAAGCCCGCTGCAGGAACCTTTAACTAGTTATACACCAGACTCTTTCCTCGAAATTGCTGTCTAACCACCGAATTTGCAGAGAATGCCATCAACACACAGGTTAGCCGACTTCCATCACATCATGGACCGCCATCTTGGCAAAGAAAGGAAGAAAACAGGTCAGTGGAGGTAACTCCTGCCGTGATAGCCACAGAGCAGCCGTGGATAGCAGCCGGGATACTATTATTTAAATGAGCCAAATAGTTGAATCCTATTGGTCAATTCTCCCCACACATGCGGGATTACTGCAATCTCGCCATTTTGTTGTCGGCTTTGGTAATGTATGCCGAGATTTGGTAAGTTTCGTTCTGAAATATTGTATTTCTGGGACTATCAATGTAATATTTGCTTGGCTCTTAGCTCTGGGGACCATGTAACACACCTTACAGGTAATAATTGTATGGCTCTTGGCTCTGGGGACCACGTAACGCACCTCACAGGTAATATTTGTGTGGCTCTTGGCTCTGGGGTCCAGGTAGGGAACCTTACAGGTGATATTCGTGTGGCTCTTACTAAGAGCAGAGTCTTAGCTCTGGGGACCAGGTAGGGCACCTTACAGGTGATATTTCTGTGGCTCTTAGCTCTGCGGACCAGGGAGGGAACCTTACAGGTAATATTCGTGTGGCTTTTAGCTCTGGGGACCAGCTCTTAGCTCTGGGGACCAGGTAGGGCACCTTACAGGTAATATTTGCGTGGCTCTTAGCTCTGGGGACCAGGTAGGGCACCTTACAGGTGATATTTCTGTGGCTCTTAGCTCTGCGGACCAGGGAGGGCACCTTACAGGTAATATTTGTGTGACTCTTACCTCTGGGGACCAGGTAGGGCACCTTACAGGTGATATTTGTGTGGCTCTTAGCTCTGGGGACCAGGTAGGGAACCTTACAGGTAATATTCGTGTGGCTCTTAGCTCTGGGGACCAGGTAGGGCACCTTACAGGTAATATTTGCGTGGCTCTTAGCTCTGCGGACCAGGGAGGCACCTTACAGGTAATATTTGCGTGGCTCTTAGCTCTGGGGACCAGGTAGGGAACCTTACAGGTAATATTTGCGTGGCTCTTAGCTCTTGGGACCAGGTAGGGCACCTTACAGGTAATATTTGCGTGGCTCTTAGCTCTGCGGACCAGGTAGGGCACCTTACAGGTAATATTTGCGTGGCTCTTAGCTCTTGGGACCAGGTAGGGCACCTCACAGGTAATATTTGTGTGGCTCTTATCTCTTGGGACAAGGTAACACATCTTACAGGTAATATCTTTGTGGCTCTTAGCTCTGGGGACCAGGTAACACAATTCTGCATTTACAGTATATCAAACTAAGAAATTGTTTGGTAGCTTGTTTTCACTGTACTAGTACATGTTTTACTGAAGACACATTCTGAAGCCAGAAGCGTCCCTTTATATCTAATGAGAGTAAGCATACCTTAAGTTACCTTATTTTTTTTTGCTTAAAGGTTTATTTAGCACTTTTCTAGCCTGGGAATAAATCTTTCCTGTAGCAGCACAGACCCACTGGTCAGACCACTGGAACAAGATTGATGGCCAATACCTTGTTGTATATCTTGTCTCGCCTGTGAGGTAATAATTTTTTTGTACATTGTTTTAGATGGAGAAAGTCACAAAGGAAAGGAAGAGTCTACAGGGAAAGCTTCTCACAGACCCACACTGATGAAGACTTTATT
>NC_049980.1:12473185-12479225 GCF_000003815.2 Branchiostoma floridae | reverse complement strand
TCTCTTTAGTAGCCTAGGTCGTACTCTGTAAGTTTGTAATTGTTCACACATGACAATGACTATGTGGGACATGTGGCTACTCTGATGTGAAATGGTGATATCCAAAGTGTAAATATGTTCAGGTTGACTTCTTTTCTGTCAGCTTTGGAAAAGGAAGGGTCCAATGTGTCATATAATGAGTCGGTTCTTTGATGTTGAGAGGTGTTAATATTTTCCAACAGTGAACATGGCAACATTGTGATGAAATTTGGTGACAATATTTAGTTTGAATAGCTCAATACTTAAATTATGTTTTTGTCAAAAACACAAAAGTTTTTCCGAAGAACTTACAGGAAGAGAGATGACATGTCTTTTGTTGTTTATAACTTTGTCACTTACTATTAATTAATTAATTACTTCGTCCCAAAGTTGTTTATGTGCAAATTGTGTCACAGAGCGAAGGAGATAGTGAATTAAGTCTGTTTACATTACCTACTGGTGCACAATAAAGTTCTTGAACCTGTACAGATTCACTAGACTATTGCTTTAATTTTCTTTTGTGTACAGTATATTGTAGTAAAGTTAGAAATACACTGCATGTTCTATGATGCATAGCATTAAAACCTTCTCATTTATTGTTCCACTTGTATACATCTAATACAACCAATATGACTTGATCTTGGTGACTGAGAAGACGAAAATGGATTTGTAATAATCAGTAAGGCCACACCAATTTAATTTCTTGGTTCACGGATTTTTTCATAAAAAATATGGAGCGAGAGGGCGAAATAAAAATAAAAATTGTAAAATGGTTGGGGCAAAGGTAAGGGCTAATCCAAAACATAAAGAATAAAATTAAAAAGTTTTCAGCTTGAAAAAAGTACGAAAACACTATTACTGTACAGTAACAGCACCTGTACCCACACTTCAAGGAGCTTATGATATAAATGCCAATTTGCCACACCAGAAAGTTAGTGAATGGTTTCACTAATGGTGAAAATTTGCTGAGTGGCAATTTTTATTTTTTTTTTCCAAAAAATTGGAGCGAGCGAATCCGTGAACCAAGACATTAAATTGGTGTGGCCTAAATGAGTAAAGATTAACTGATGACAAAATTTAGACTTTTATAAGAACTGATGGGAGTTTATCTATCTGAATCGACATCTATTTCTCACAACTCACAAATAAATAAACAATAAAAAGTTCGAATAACTCAAAAGAGATTGTGGTATCACGAAAAAGGAAGCAGTTATCCTATTGATATTTCATATACAGATTTATATGAAAAATTATGTCAATTTTACAATATGACAATCTAACCCTACCTCATTTTTGTAAGGCCACACCAATTTAATTTCTTGGTTCACGGATTTTTTCAATAAAAATATGGAGCGAGAGGGCGAAATAAAAATAAAAATAAAGATAAAAATTGTAAAATGGTTGGGGTAAAGGTAACGGCTAATCCAAAACATAAAGAAAAAAGTTTTCAGCTTGAAAAAAGTACAAAAACACTATTTTTGTACAGTAACAGCACCTGTACCCACACTTTAAGGAGCTTATAATATAAAGGCCAATTTGCTACACCAGAAAGTTGGTGAATGGTTTCATTAATGGTGAAAATTTGCTGATTGGTGATTTTTATTTTTATTTTTTTTCCCAAAAAATAGGAGCGAGCGAATCCGTGAACCAAGAAATTAAATTGATGTGGCCTAATGATGTACTTTCCCTGTACATGTTTTACCGTAGCACCTGTCCAAAAACAAATTGCTTTGTGATATCTTTAATAACAAATGCTCTTTTTGACTCAGAAGAGCAAATGGAATTTTTTAAACAAGTTACATATATATATTTGATGTCAGAAAATTATTCCACACCCAATAAAGTTGGTTTGAAGAAAATTGGACATCGTTTCGCGATATCTAATATTTTTGCAAAAAAAAAAATGCTCTTTTGGGGTAAATTGAGCTATTTTCATCAATAAGTTGCATATTTCATGTCAGAAAATTATTCCGCACCCAACAAAGTTAGTTTGAAGAGAATCAGACATCATTTCGCGATATCTTCTTTTTTTTTGTGAAAAATGCTCTTTTTGCTTCAGAAGAGCAAATTGAGCTGTTTTGACCAATTATTTGCATATTTCATGTCAGAAAATCATTCCGCACCCAACAAAGTTGGTTTGAAGAAAATCGGACATCGTTTCGCGATATCTTTTTTTTTTTTTGCGAAAAATGCTCTATTTGCCTCAGAAGGGCAAATTGAGCTGTTTTTACCAAAAATTTGCATATTTCATTTCATTAAATTATTCCGCACCCAACAAAGTTGGTTTGAAGAAAATCGGATATCGTTTCGCGATATCTTTTTTTTTTTGCGAAGAAATGCTCTTTGTGTCTCAGAAGAGCAAATTGAGCTGTTTTTACCAATAATTTGCATCTTTCGTTTCAGAAAATTATTTCGCACCCAACAAAGTTGGTTTGAAGAAAATCGGATATCGTTTCGCGATATCTTTTTTTTTGCGAACAAATGCTCTTTTTGCCTCAGAAGAGCAAATTGAGCTTTTTTGACCAATAATTTGCATATTTTATGTCAGAAAATTATTTCGCACCCAACAAAGTTGGTTTGAAGAAAATCGGACATTGTTTCGCAATATCTTATGTTTTTGCGGAAAAAATGCTTTTTGTCTCAGAAGGGCAAATTGAGCTGTTTTTACCAATAATTTGCATATTTCGTTTCAGAAAATTATTTCGCACCCAACAAAGTTGGTTTGAAGAAAATCGGATATCGTTTCGCGATATCTTTTTTTTTTGCGAACAAATGCTCTTTTTGCCTCAGAAGAGCAAATTGAACTTTTTTGACCGATAATTTGCATATTTGATGTCAGAAAATTATTCCGCATCCAACAAAGTTGGTTTGAAGAAAATCGGACATTGTTTCGCAATATCTTATGTTTTTGCGGAAAAAATGCTTTTTGTCTCAGAAGGGCAAATTGAGCTGTTTTTACCAATAATTTGCATATTTTATGTCAGAAAATTATTCCGCACCCAACAAAGTTGCTTTGAACAAAATCGGACATCGTTTCGCGATATCTTTTTTTTTTTTGCGAAAAATGCTCTATTTGCCTCAGAAGGGCAAATTGAGCTGTTTTTACCAAAAATTTGCATGTTTCATTTCATTAAATTATTCCGCACCCAACAAAGTTGGTTTGAAGAAAATCGGATATCGTTTCGCGATATCTTTTTTTTTTGCGAAAAAATGCTCTTTTTGTCTCAGAAGAGCAAATTGAGCTGTTTTTACCAATAATTTGCATATTTCGTTTCAGAAAATTATTTCGCACCCAACAAAGTTGGTTTGAAGAAAATCGGATATCGTTTCGCGATATCTTTTTTTTTTTGCGAACAAATGCTCTTTTTGCCTCAGAAGAGCAAATTGAGCTTTTTTGACCAATAATTTGCATATTTTATGTCAGAAAATTATTTCGCACCCAACAAAGTTGGTTTGAAGAAAATCGGACATCGTTTCGCGATATCTTATGTTTTCGCAAAAAATGCTCTTTTTGCCTCAGAAGAGCAAATTGAACTTTTTTGACCGATAATTTGCATATTTGATGTCAGAAAATTATTCCGCATCCAACAAAGTTGGTTTGAAGAAAATCGGACATCGTTTCGCAATATCTTATGTTTTGGCGGAAAAATGCTCTTTTTGTCTCAGAAGGGCAAATTGAGCTGTTTTTACCAATAATTTATGTTACAACATTATTCTGCACCTAACAAAGTTGGTTCAAAGAAAATCGTTTCGCGATATCTTATGTCGCCAAATTCGGTAATAAACGTTAACGTCATCTATCTGACCTGGTGTAAAAAAAGCTGCGCATGCCTACTTTTTAATTTAAATGTCCCTAGGTACGTCCTCTTATACCTAGAAGATGTAGCCAATACTGTCAATCAACTCGAAGAAAAAAGGTAAAGAGTACCGCTGTAACAAACGTTGCCAGTAACGTTTGTTACCTGCCCTGTAATTCACAACCAATGGGTACAAAAATAAAAAGTTGCCATTTTTGGCTACGGGTAAAAGAGGAATTTTCCCAAACAATCATGTAGTTTTGACTGAAAAATGAGCTGTTTTATTTTTCGACCCAAAAATCGCCAATTTTGTATTTCAATGAGGACGAGTGAACTACCAAACCCTACCTCTTCTTTTTGTGATGAAGGACTTTCCCGGTACGTTTTTTAGCATCGGGCCAAAAATAGAAGAAATTAATTGCCTTTAACTTCCAATTGAATAAAGGAAGGACAAACCTATTAACGGCAAGTGTAGATAGTGATATGTGCCTACCGTTGTAAAAGGTTCATCGAAAATCACCGTGCCGTTCTTGTTTTACAAAGGAAACTGCGATTGTTCGTGATGCGCTTCAAATCGACCTTGATTTGCGGATGCGAAACGTGGATGTCACGATGTGGCCCTGCATCGAGCGCAAAACTGTAACATGAAATGATGCTGAAATGGTTTATTAGATTAAAAACTGTTGCACCCTAAGGGCTGAATTGCAATTTTTGTACATTGTTCACTTCACATATACGTACATATACGACATATTAAATACGTTACACTAACATGTCCTATTCCTTTAAAAAAACACTGCAAGTTTTCACTTGGGAGTCTGACGCAATAGGGGAAAGTGCTGTTACTCAACCGGGACGTCCTACATTTGAAACTAGTGAAGCTGACATTATTTCTTAAAGTTCCCCCGCCGCAATGGGAGCCATGAACTGTATCTGCTAGAGTTCGCAAGAGATTGCGCATATCTAAGACATAGGATGTCCCTCCTCAGCTGAGCGTTCAGACGACTGAGACCTGTTATGCGCAGAGCAGACTCATAGGTGAGATCAGGTGACGTACTCTGGTCCCAGTTTTTAAACATATTTGTATCTCATCTGAGATGCAACAGATTTTTTGTCATATTCGTCACACATGTTCATGTGAACTTATTCAGCCTTTCTCTGAAATCCCGTCATGCGGGGTTCAAATTGGCCTAAAATTGCCTATGTGGAACATATCGGTCGGGTGCGCCCTCACTTTGTGCGATACTGGAACGTCAGCAGTGGTTTTCATATCTCTCCTAGAAAACGACGGATTTGTACCAAACTTGGTCGACATGTCTATGAAAACTTACCAAGTCACTGTATGAATTCTCGTTAAATCATATTGATTGGTTATTGAGTTTTGAGCTGTTGAAGTTTGGAAAATAAAAAGTGGACTTCATAGATAAACGTTCGGGTATACCGAGTGTAACCACTTGCAGAGGGAAGTGCTGATATCGCCGAACTACTTTTAGTAGAGTTATATGGAAATTTGTGACTATTTCAGGATGGACATCATTTTGTAATGTCGGACTTTCCGAGTTTGGACTTTTGTGAGATCACGGAAACTGACGACTTCGACAGATAAATGGACTCATGTACCTTCAAACAATTGTAAAATAACGAAAAGAGCAACATTTCTAGCAACACAGATAGCTCATTTCTAACAACACAGATAGCTCAGTATATTAGCCCACCGTTGTGAAAGTTTTAAGTAAAAATATAGCTCCCCTTGAATGTAGGGCTGTTCGGCACTTGGGCAGATAGGCCCCATTCCAATCCGGGTGTTTTGGCCCCAGGCCTAGGACATTTCGACCTCAGATTCAGGACATTTCGGGCCCAGGTCCGGCTGGCTCCGTTTATCGATATCTAACACGATATATCTTACCACTAAGAAGTCCTTATCAAAACCCAATATGGAGAAACATGGTAGTTTCCCATCAACCGCCAGGCTGTAAAAAACGTAACGTTACAGGTGTGTGCTCAGAATCGTCTCTGCGGAACATAGCGGTTGGAACGCGGCTTCCGCGATCTGAACGTGAACGTTTAAAACTTCATATGTCTCTTATGACTCTATTATGAGAATCGGATTTCTTTCACATTTGGCTGAAATGTTCATAAATGCTTGCAAAGTCGCTATGCCAATTGCTATACTGAAATCATTGATCATTATCGAGTTACTTGGTACTAGGTAACTTTGTGATCAG
>NC_049980.1:12444892-12473085 GCF_000003815.2 Branchiostoma floridae | reverse complement strand
AAACCATTGGGCGTTGGTTTCAAAACATAGTGCCTTCTAAGCTCTATATTTATTTGGGGTTCATAAGTTACAAACATAATCCACACACATAAACGAGTACACTTTATTTATACACCTCGGCTCCGCATTATGCAGGATACTACTACTACACTAGTACTTGTCGTTGAGGTGGATATCGTTTCATTTAATTGGGTCCAATCCAGGGTAAGCTAGGGGCACAACCCGTCGTACGTGCTGTCTACGTACAAAACGTAGGCAATCCTTTGCGATCCGTACGTGGTAACGCCTTCATACGAAAACCTAACAGAATGCATGCAGAACTTTCTCTGTGCTCGAGCTGCGGATTCACCCCCGTACGAGCCAGGACGGGCGTGCCCTGCACAACCAATGTGAGTAGGGAAACCGCACGTAAGCAGCACGTGTAAGTTTTTTTAATCAGGTTTTTTATTTAAGGTGTCTTGGGGACAGGTTTTGGATATTACACACAGGTCCGGTGATCCGGTAACCACCCATATCCATATTCCACATATATATATATATATATATATATATATAAAGTAAACTGGCAAACATTATACAGATGCACTTAATCCGCCAACGAAATTTAAAAAGAAAGGTTAACACCCCAGTATTTCTTATCAAAATGTACATTTCAGTGAATGAAGAGACTCTTTTTCTCACAACCCTTTCTTTATTTCACACCAATGTCACCATCTGTCACCTTCCTCAGAGCAATTCAGACTAGTTTATATTGCCCTAACGTTACTGCTATAGGTGTCACTGCTTACAGATGCAGTCACAAACGTTAAGTAGTTACATAACGTTATATACAGTGATTGCTGACGTACATTTCTCAGGCATCATTGAAATATGAACATATGAATATGACCTATATATACTGCACACAAAGACACTTGGAACAATAGAGATGACACGTGTAGTTCATTTTGGTAAGAATTTTAAAAATGGCAGATCAAACTATCATCAATATTATGTCATACCTGTGACGTGAAAACGTTCGATACGGGTGTTCCGGACCAGGCCATAACTTCCGTATCGCACAGGTTCGAAAGGCGTATCACACATGCTTCCTTCGAGTAAATCGAATGGGCCGACTACGGCACGGTTTGCAATTCGAATACCTGATTTGGACGTTGGAACGTTGCTGTTGCAACACTTTTTGTTTGAGGGCACCAAATTTGTTCAACATTTCGCATCAAAACATGGTTTTCTCAGGTGGGTATGACATAAATAAAACACAACACGGTGTAATCCGCATCACCCTCGGTCCCAGCCCTCCCGCGGGTCGGATCACCCTCCGGCCTTCGGGCGATCCGACCCGCGGTTGGGCTGATACTTCTAGTGATACGGAATACATCGTGTTGTATTCTATATGTATATATACTGCTAATTATACACAGTACTCATGTTGGCAAAGCAAACTCACATATATCTTAGTACCAGCAGAAGATAAAATATTGTGCTAAATATAACATACATGTTCATTTATTACCAGTACATGCTTTATATGGTTTTGAAGACCCAAACATGTGTCACTCAGATGACTTGGTATCAAAGGGGGTCAAAACAAACCAACAGTTTCATTCTACAATTTATAAGGACACTGTACTTCTGACCAATCTACCTGAAAATTTCATATTTTCTATACAACGTGTAGCATTCAGTTGGACCAACAATGTTGTTAACGTTAACAACTAACAGGTACTTTGATGACCACTCTATAGACAGACAAGTGATGCATGGAGAGCTCTGACTCCTGCTGTATAATCAGCCTGTCTTCTTCTGCCATTTCACGTTTTCAGGCATCAATCCCCTGAAAAAAGAAGAAATGGTCTCAGTGATGTCTGTAAACAAACATGCAAAACCCAGTCATTCATGGAGATATCAAGAGCAGTAATCTTGTTCTCGCATTTGTAAGTTGTGTGATAAACCTGTACAATACCTTACCTCACCCTTCTCTAGACCAAAAATCAAACAAACAGCACCAATTCTGTACATTTTTAGTGTCTAGCCAGCCAAGGTACTTTTACCCGTAAATTTTACACGTATGGTACCTCATTCCAAACCAAACATCCATGCATATGTCACCTATTTATATACATATACTTACAGGTATCCAGATCAACAATCTATATGTTATCTGTAGATAGAGTACCTACCTTGTTTCGAGACTGACAAGTCATGCATATATTACCTGGTTACAGATATACAGAACAATAAGCCATATACATTATGTATATGTTACCTGTACAGCACATGACCTGGTCTTCAGAGCTATATTACCTGTAAAGTGCCCTACCTGGTCCCCAGAGCTAAGAGCCACATAAATATCACCTGTACGATGCCCTACCTGGTCCCCAGAGCTAAGAGCCACGCAAATATTACCTGTAAGGTGCCCTCCCTGGTCCCCAGAGCTAAGAGCCACAGAAATATCACCTGTAAGGTGCCCTACTTGGTCCCCAGAGCTAAGAGCCACACGAATATTACCTGTAAGGTTCCCTACCTGGTCCCCAGAGCTAAGAGCCACGCAAATATCACCTGTAAGGTGCCCTACCTGGTCCCCAGAGCTAAGAGCCACACGAATATTACCTGTAAGGTGCCCTACCTGGACCCCATAGCTAAGAGCCACACAAATATTACCTGTGAGGTGCGCTACATGGTCCCCAGAGCCAAGAGCCATACAAATATTACCTGTAAGGTGTGTTACCTGGTCCCCAGAGCTAAGAGCCACGCAAATATTACCTGTAAGGTGCCCTACCTGGTCCCCAGACCTAAGAGCCATGCAAATATTACCTGTAAGGTGCCCTCCCTGGTCCCCAGAGCTAAGAGCCACGCAAATATCACCAGTAAGGTGTCCTACCTGGTCCCCAGAGCTAAGAGCCACGCAAATATTACCTGTAAGGTGCCCTCCCTGGTCCCCAGAGCTAAGAGCCACGCAAATATTACCTGTAAGGTGTCCTACCTGGTCCCCAGAGCTAAGAGCCACGCAAATATCACCTGTAAGGTGTCCTACCTGGTCCCCATAGCTAAGAGCCACACAAATATCACCTGTAAGGTGCCCTACCTGGTCCCCAGAGCTAAGAGTCACGCAAATATTACCTGTAAGGTGCCCTACCTGGTCCCCAGAGCTAAGAGCCACGCAAATATTACCTGTAAGGTGCCCTACCTGGTCCGCAGAGCTAAGAGCCACACTAATATCACCTGTAAGGTGCCCTACCTGGTCCCCAGAGCTAAGAGCCACGCAAATATCACCTGTAAGGTGCCCTACTTGGTCCCCAGAGCTAAGAGCCACGCAAATATCACCTGTAAGGTGCCCTACCTGGTCCGCAGAGCTAAGAGCCACACAAATATTACCTGTAAGGTGCCCTACCTGGTCCCCAGAGCTAAGAGCCACGCAAATATCACCTGTAAGGTGCCCTACCTGGTCCCTAGAGCTAAGAGCCACACAAATATTACCTGTAAGGTGCCCTACCTGGTCCCCAGAGCTAAGAGCCACACAAATATTACCTGTAAGGTGCCCTACCTGGTCCACAGAGCTAAGAGCCACACTAATATCACCTGTAAGGTGCCCTACCTGGTCCACAGAGCTAAGAGCCACGCAAATATCACCTGTAAGGTGCCCTACTTGGTCCCCAGAGCTAGAGCACACAAATATCACCTGTAAGGTGCCTACTGGTCCCCAGAGGTAAGAGTCACACAAATATTACCTGTAAGGTGCCCTACCTGGTCCCCAGAGCTAAGAGCCACGCAAATATTACCTGTAAGGTGCCCTACCTGGTCCGCAGAGCTAAGAGCCACACTAATATCACCTGTAAGGTGCCCTACCTGGTCCCCAGAGCTAAGAGCCACGCAAATATCACCTGTAAGGTGCCCTACTTGGTCCCCAGAGCTAAGAGCCACGCAAATATCACCTGTAAGGTGCCCTACCTGGTCCGCAGAGCTAAGAGCCACACAAATATTACCTGTAAGGTGCCCTACCTGGTCCCCAGAGCTAAGAGCCAAGCAAATATCACCTGTAAGGTGCCCTACCTGGTCCCTAGAGTTAAGAGTCACACAAATATTACCTGTAAGGTGCCCTACCTGGTCCCCAGAGCTAAGAGCCACACAAATATTACCTGTAAGGTGCCCTACCTGGTCCACAGAGCTAAGAGCCACACTAAGATCACCTGTAAGGTGCCCTACCTGGTCCACAGAGCTAAGAGCCACGCAAATATCACCTGTAAGGTGCCCTACTTGGTCCCCAGAGCTAAGAGCCACGCAAATATCACCTGTAAGGTGCCCTACCTGGTCCCCAGAGCTAAGAGCCATGCAAATATCACCTGTAAGGTGCCCTACCTAGTCCCCAGAGCTAAGAGCCACGCAAATATCACCTGTAAGGTGCCCTACTTGGTCCCCAGAGCTAAGAGCCACGCAAATATCACCTGTAAGGTGCCCTACCTGGTCCCCAGAGCTAAGAGCCATGCAAATATCACCTGTAAGGTGCCCTACTTGGTCCCCAGAGCTAAGAGCCATGCAAATATCACCTGTAAGGTGCCCTACTTGGTCCCCAGAGCTAAGAGCCATGCAAATATCACATGCCATGCAAATATCACATGTAAGGTGCCCTACTTGGACCCCGTTCACACTCAAAAAAATGAAGCGGCTTCAACGTCGAAGCCGCTTGATCCGGATCGTTTTCTTGAGTGTGAACGCTCCAAGCGGCTTGGATTTTCACCGATCCGGCTCGTTTTCAATCCTTCCCTGGGAGGTAGTTTGAGACACTTGTGAACAAGCCGCTTGGCTGAAATCGCGAGTGTGAACGCAACGCGGGATAGATCCTATGCAAATTTCCGATTTGCCCCCTGTTGGAGGTTATATATCCAGGTATCGGGAGCAGGAACACACGCCACACTGACAGGTTTGCTCACGTTACTGATTTTTGTGCCCAATGATAATGTCTGGAAAGAAAAAAAATCGCTGTAGGGTCAAGGCAAGCGGAATGGGAAGCAAACAAAGCTTTTTTTATCACGGGAAGAGAGAGGAAACACAGCAAGCTAAAACAAAATCACAAAAAACAAACATATCTTTGAACAGCTTTCTCTCTGGATCATGATATAAGACTATTAAGAGTGGGTTTGAGAAAACCTACAAACAATGTTGTAAAAAAGTACCTGAAGTCCAGGTACGGAATTGTGTGCGATTAATCGGATTGTCTGAAATGAGTGTGAACGTAATTTTTTTGAAGCGGCTTGCCCATTGAAGCGGCTTCGACGTTGAAGCCGCTTCATTTTTTTGAGTGTGAACGGGGTCTTGGTCCCCAGAGCTAAGAGCCATGCAAATATCACATGTTAGGTGCCCTACCTGGTCCCCAGAGCTAAGAGCCATGCAAATATCACCTGTAAGGTGCCCTACCTGGTCCCCAGAGCTAAGAGCCACGCAAATATCACCTGTAAGGTGCCCTACTTGGTCCCCAGAGCTAAGAGCCATGCAAATATCACCTGTAAGGTGCCCTACCTAGTCCCCAGAGCTAAGAGCCATGCAAATATCACCTGTAAGGTGCCCTACTTGGTCCCCAGAGCTAAGAGCCATGCAAATATCACATGTAAGGTGCCCTACCTGGTCCCCAGAGCTAAGAGCCATGCAAATATAAGCTGTAAGGTGCCTCACCTGGTTCCCGGAGCTAAGAGCCACACAAATGATACATGTAAGGTGAGTTACCTGGTCCCCAAAGCTAAGAGCCACACAAATATTACCTGTAAGGTGCCTTTCCTTGTCCCCAGAGCTAAGAGCCACACAAATATTACCTGTAAGGTGCCTTTCCTGGTCCCCAAAGCTAAGAGCCACACAAATATTACCTGTAAGTTGTTGTACCTGGTCCCAAGAGCTAAGAACCATACATTCATCAGTACGACGCCTTTCTTGGTGACGAGAACAAGGGCCACTGAGATGTTCGTGGTCTCCCCCAGAGCCAAACATACATTCTACTACTTTTTAGTATTCTCTACGTTTCCTTCTCTTCTCTCTCTTCTCTTCTCTTGATTCCTTTGAGGTGTTGACTCTACTTAGATTATGTTGTATGCGCTATTGAGACTTACCAAATCTCGGCTACATTACTAAAGCCGACAGCAAAATGGCGATACAGCAGTAATCCCGCATGTGTGAGGAGAATCGACCAATAGGATTCAACCATTTGGCTCATTTAAATAATAGTATCCCGGCTGCTATCCACGGCTGCTCTGTGGCTATCACGGCAGGAGTTACCTCGTCAGTGCGCATGTGTTCGCAATACTCACCTTTGACTTCAAGAGATGATGTAATCATTAGTTTCATCCAATAAAGTACAAGAAAATTATCACGTGATATTTGGCTTATTAACCTTTGACCTCAAGAATAGATCTAATCATTGGAATCTTAAAATCTAGCCAATCAAAGATGAGAATAGCTATCACGTGATATATGACGTCAGACCGCGCGCAAATCCGAACCAGTTCTACTGGTGACGTCACGCGGCAAAATCCCGCTCAACATTCTCCTCCCCCAAATCAGCCACATTTCGGCGCTTTTTGACGGAAAACCAAGCGCTGATCGCGTGTTTTGTGGACCGGGAAAGTTTCCGATGTACTTCTGTGTGAGTTTTACAGAGTCTCGGATCTACGATCAGGGCTAATTTCGCCAAGATGTCACGACACAGATACTGCAGGTAAGAAAAAAACGGAATCGAACCCGCCCGGCTCGAAAATTTCGTCGTGGCAACATGATGTCGCCATTTTCTGTGTCTTTTGTTCGATGTTTGCTACATGCTGCAGATTTTCCTGTGGACTGATCGTGGCATCGACTGGACAGCATGACTGTCGTTCTAGTTCTGTACTGCATTAGAGCTGCGATGACTTTGTCAGCTGGTTCCGATCGCCTCCGTTGTGAAGCCAATCCGCCCACTCGAAAAAAAATATCTGGAACTTTTGTTGACGTGTCAGAATTTATTCTACACAAAGCATCGCGGCTAGCATAGCCATTGAAATTTCAGTAATAAAATTGCTGCATAGACTTAGTGCTATCCTTCAATCATATTTTGTACTTGAAGTCTTCAGTTATGATTTTGATGCCATTTCCTATGAGTACTGTTTCCTCGTCCTGGATCTGAGTGTTTGTTTTAGCGGGCTTGATTGGCAAATCTTTTGTTTTCGATGAGATGAGAAGAGCGGACAAATTATAAATATTCTTTCCGAAATTCTGTCAAAAGATTCGAACAATGATCGCAAATTGCACTAAATTTTCTGTGGATTTTTCAATATAAACTATAACAATCCTGCTTCAGCCAGCCATTTCTTCTTTTTTTTTTTTTCGAATCTTGTTGTCTTGAGCTAAATTGGGCCGTTCCAAAAAATAAATGTGGGGGGTGGGTTGAAGAGGTCGGATTTTACCGAGGGGGGGTCAAGCAAATCTTGGATATGGATTTCGTTTGAACGGGGGGGTCGAGATAGGTCTGGATATGGGTTTTTCTACAAAAAAGTCAAGAAAATCTGGATTTAGATACTTCTACTCCTATCTTAGTTACAGTACTGTAAGGGCAAGGTTCTAGGATGAAAATTATGAGGGTGTAAGGTTATTCAGATGAAATAAAAGGGGTATAAGAGGCATTTGGGACTTGGATGAAATAAAGGGGGGGTCGGAGCTCTCGGATGAAATTAGAGGGGGGTCGAGGCACTCGGATGAAATTCAAAGGGGGGGTCAGGCTCTCGGATGAAATCCAAAGGGGGGTTGAAGCAATTGGAAAATCCGACCTCTTCAACCCCCCCTCCACATTTATTTTTTGGAACGGCCCATTATGCTCAGTACTAGCATAGTGTCTGTCAGTATGTGGTCCTCCAGGATGCAGCTGTTCCCATCAAGATTATTCAAAGCATAATTGAATGTTATATTTTTTTCGTGCTGACTTTCCTTATGGTTTCTGATTTTACTTGTAGATATTATTTTATTGACATGCATATTGTCAAACTCAATGAGGGTTCGTGACTTAAAAAATAGCCAATCCTGTTTATAAAAATCATATACATGTTTGTTACATGTTTGGTCATGATAAAATTTCCATGTTTTTCATTACATTATAACGTTCAGCGGAAAACCATTGACATCTTCATACTGTAAAAAGTTTGAAAATTTAGCCGTTGTACTGTAGCACATGTTCTGGCATTACCTCATCTGTTCTATGCAACTGATCTTGGCACAAGGCCTAAACAAGTGACATGAGAAGGCCCCCTCCCAGCCCAGGACATTCCAGCCACATGACACAGATGTTTTCGTTCCTAGTACTTCCTACTAAATCCTAGCACAAGACTAGAGAATATGTGGAATTCCATATTTTTCTGAACCTTAGACCAAGTTTCTAAATCCAACACAAGATTGTACAACATGGTATCTTCCAACTCCCAAAACAAAAGGGTCAATACATGTATGTTCAATATGCATGACATGACTTTTTGGTCCTGAATGGACCCTTTATTCTTGTAGTTCAAGGGTACTCTGTTCATAACGACAATTCACGTCTTTTGTTCATAGTTTTTGGGTGGTTTCAAACATCAATAGGTAACCATTGGTGACTTTTCTATCAATTAATTTGCTACTTAACTTTCTCTCTGTAGATGTAAGTGACCAGGAAAGCACCAAAGGTGACAGAATCAAGCATTGTTGTGAAATAGTAAAATCTGAAGGAGAATGAGTATAGCCAACTAGTTGAATTTAGGTAGCTGGTTGAAAAATAAAAATCCTTCCACCCATCTTGAAAAAAAAATCCAGCATACAACATCCAAGATATGAAGTAACAGACAGCATTTTTTTAATGCTGTCTTTTTGATACATGTAATTCAGCGAAATCATTTTTGTCCCTTTGTTGTCACATCTACAGCTACGTAGACGACACCGACAGTGACCTGTCACAGAACGACCACGATTACGATATCTCTTCAATCCGTGGAGGCAAGCGACTGGGAAGCAAGACTCGCTGGACCAAGGATGAGGTAAGATCATGGGATAGAATTACCAAGATTGGTCCATTTATTTCAAGGTTTAAGTCAATAGTGCAATTAATACAACAAAGGTTTTACTGTGTTGTGTCTTTGATGTCAAGAAAATACTAGTGCAGGGATAAGCAAGTCCACTAGCCCTATTGTCCCGGGCAAGTGAAAGTGATGGTCGGGCAAGTGCATGTCCTATCCCACTTGCCCGACAGGCAAGTAAGATTTTGAGTGAGATTTTTTTATACTTGCCACTTTTCAGTCATGGCATCAAGCATTGGTCAACAAAGAAAAATAGAGCCAATAACAAGAATTCCATCGATGAAAGTAAAAATACATGTCATTTATTAAATTTTGGGCAAGTGGAAAGTTGGTTCGGGCAAGTAAATTTTCTATATACTTGCCCGATAGGACAAGTGAATTTTGAAAAACTTGTCCAACCCTGTAGTGTATTACATAGTATCTATCCCGGCACATATATCTAGGGTACCTAGTACAGTAGTAACATAGCTATCATTTTAGGTGCACAAAAGTCATAGGCACCCACTATTTTGGCCCTGACAATACCTTTCAGTTTCTTTTCTCTGGTCCAGACTCAACCTGACTAAAATGGCACTCCTAAAGGCTGAACCTAATGTTGCCATGGCACTGCCCAGCCAGTGACTGATTGTGTAGACACTGGCTAGGTCTAGACTGAACCTGAGTTGTCTTGTGTTCATAACATGTACTGATAACATTACGTATTTCAGGACGAGGCCCTGAGACAAGTGGCCATTGACCAGGGGTCAGATGATATTGATTGGAAGGTGGTTGCTAAAAGCTTTCCAGACAGAAGTGGTAAGTGTGATACTAGATGTACTCAAGTTTCTGTTGGGGGCGTATTCACTTCTTTACCTGCACCTGTGACTAGAAAGTCTATTGAAGGTCAACAATGTCTAAGGTTCTTCCTGCATACAGTAGCAGCCAACCCATTCCAAAAATTTGGCACAATGCTGAGAGCCTAAGCAGAGGCAATACAATGTAGTATGTACCATTTTAAAGTCCTTGGTTTGACTAGGTCGAGGCTCAAACTCAAGACCCACAAATGCAAGACAAACACTCTGATCCCATAGCCATTGCATAGGTCCATTCTTGATGGTGCAGTGATGCTAACATCTAATTTATACATACGCAATGTGTGGTTTGTCTATGTCTATGATTTACTAGCAGTATCATGCATGGTATTCCCTTCCACTTTGCGCTTATGTTATATCAACTCTTACTGTGATTATTTTTCTAGACGTCCAGTGTCAACATAGGTGGGAAAAAGTCTTGAACCCTGACCTTGTCAAAGGTCCCTGGACCAAGGAAGAAGACGAGAAGGTCGTTGAACTTGTGAGAAAGTACGGGCCCAAGCGCTGGTCTCTCATCGCCAAGCATCTGAAGGGGCGCATTGGCAAACAGTGCAGGGAGAGGTAATGACAAATGACTGTGGAGCGTTACTGTAGATTCATATATCTTTCCAGTGTTTTTGCTGTAGGAGGGAAAAAGGAGGCTTTCTCTGTTTTGAATTCACAATTGAAAAAGTCTGTGGTACATTAGTAATACGTTGGAAATGCATATTTGTGATATCATGAATTTGCAGTTAAAAAGTCACCATAAAAGTGAAACAACCACAGTAGTTTGTTTGTTTGTTTGTTTATTTTCAAACACCTGGGTAGCCTACTCAGTGCTAATACACTGGTTTTCAATAGGGCCCAGTTTCACATATACATACAAGGAAATAAAAATTCAAAAAACTTACAGAGAGAAAAGTAGACATACACGTCGGAACATATAAGTACAACTGAAACATGAAAGACACAGATAAATCAAAATCATAATCCGATCCAAAGTAAAAGTAATTTTCGGATTTACCGTATGTATGCCAGTGACAGTTTGAAATTACTTCATTTTCTGTTATTACTGGTTCAGGAGCCACTTCTACCAGTTTCCCATTGGTAAGATTTCTAGAACTTTTTTTCTTGTTGACAAACTTAATGCATTTGCTTGTATCTCAGGTGGCACAACCACCTGAACCCAGAGATCAAGAAATGTGCATGGTCTGAAGAGGAGGACAGGATCATCTATGAGGCGCACAAACGTTTAGGAAACAGATGGGCAGAGATCGCCAAACTTCTGCCGGGAAGGTGAAAATACTTAAGTTTGTTTCGGATAACTGGTTAACTTCATATAGGCACAGCACAACCGTTCTGTATGGTAGATGCAACTTATAAGAACATACTGTAAGGTTTGACAGTCTCACACTGGGATGGACCCCTGAAATACGCCAAAATTGTGGTGCTCAAACATTGAACCTCCAACTTTACACCCCATCTGAAAGGACGTTCTTTACCAAATCTAGTAATTACATGTACTCATTTTCACCTGTGCTGACTGCTGAGTGAAGGAATACATGCTAAGGGCACAACATAACTTCCCTGGCAGTGCTGGCACTGACTTCAGATAATTCCTAATGGCAAGCAGAAAGAGACAGACAACATATTCATCAGACAACATTGTTTACAGGAATGAATTGTTTACGATGTATTGTACATTACCCTTTCAATTTTAAAAGAGCTATCTTTCACCAAATTGATAGACAACATGTATGATATCTGCAGGCCATTGTTCCTTAGTGGGGCAGTTTCACATGCTAAGATCTCAGCATAGCTGTGGGCTTGTGACATACATACACCTGTATCGAATGTTATTGTGGCACTGGTATTGTGTAATCATGAATGCCAAGTGTAGGATGTACATGTTTTAACCCTAATCTCTAAATGCCTTAGGACCGACAATGCCATAAAAAACCACTGGAACTCCACCATGCGGAGGAAGTATGAGGCAGAGGAAGGTATCACACAGCCGTACCGCCGGCGCAACTCTGGCTCCTCCATGTACTACCCCCTATCCCACAACCACATGTCCTACCCAACATACTACCCACCCCCGCAGCAGGACGTGCAACAGCCCATGCACCAACAAGACCAGATGCAGGTGGGACATTGTATTATTCAGAAATGGGGGGTGTTACGTGTTTGAGATTGTCTTACTGCTGCGACAGTCAAAAAAGACTGTAGATGTCTAAACATTCGTTCTGTGATATTTATAATAGGTTTGGATACCAGACAAGAGGTTACGGCAAAATTAGAAATAGGTTGCAAAGGTTTAAGATTTACAGTACCTAATTCCTGCTCAGTATATTCAACCTTGCTCTCTCTCCTAGGCCCAAGGATACATGCAGCAGCAGCAGCCCATGTACATGAACACAGGAGACTGTAGCATGGTGCCCCCTGGTGACCACAACATGCAACAGCAGCACTACCCAGCTGACAGCATGTCCCAGTGGAACAGTGATGTGGTAGATGGCATGATGGGGGTGGGGATGTCCAACGGCATGGTGCAGGGTACCGAAGACCCATCGCCAACCAAATGGATTGTGTATAACATGGATAACGATGGTAAAGAACTCACTGTGCAATGTATAAACCTCTATATGCTGCTTGCAGATATTTTTTTTTAGTTTTGCAATGAGTAGAAACAAGCTTGGTTAAATGTTAGATTGAGGCCCATTAGATGACATTGAAGCCAATGTTTGTGTTGATAGATGAGTTCACGCCTCTATAGACTATTAATGCTGCTTGTGTCACAGGTTGACAACATCATTTCTGCCAACTTTCAAATGTGCTCAAAGACCAGACTTTGAAATTAAAATGTACTTGCACACATTCAAATACATGGAAAGCATTGAAACGTTTGGCAGAAAGGATGTCATCACACCCTATGTAAACTACAGTCGAACCTGCCCAACAAACCAGCCCAACAAGGTCACTCAGGGATGGAAAAAAATCATTGTGGACATGTGGTCACTCTAGACAGGAGTCTTTGGGAAACGTTATCTAAGATTCTAAGGGACTGCAAAAGTGGTGACATTGGCCAGGTGGTCCTCATGTAGAGGTGGTCACCTGTGCATGTTTGACTGTATTCTATGATGTTGCGCCATTAGTTCAAGGCTGTAGAAGTACAAAGTTTACCTGCTGCAATGCTTGTGTTAATTAATCCCTTTTGAGCTTAGCCATTATGCTTCTTTCTCCACTGCTTTCTTGTTTTTGTGCTTTCCTGCTGATCATTCCATCCTGTCTTGTGTGTTACATCGTCAGACTTCATCTGCTGGCTACTGGGCTAGATTGTTTCATTTTGCGATTGAAAAGTTTTTGTATGCGATTCAAAGAAAGATCCATAGAAATCACAAAGCTTGCTGTAAGTTTTGTATGAACAGAAGTTATGGAATGTAAAGAAAAAACAATTGCAGGCTTTTGAAGTTGACTACAAATTTACTGTACATTGCTCGTATGTTGCTCTCCCAGATAAAGAGACAGGTATCACCTGGCATGCTATGAGTCAGGCTTCCAGGCTAGGAAAAATGACAACTGTCGGTATTTTGAAATAATAAAAAGAGAAACTGAAATGAAGACAAAAGATATGTACAAAAAGCCCAAAGATGACAGCAAGTTGAAGTCTTTTCTCTCAACATTGTCCTCTTCGTCCCACCACCCCAACTGTTTTCCATCTCTCACAAACAAGTTATCAACGCTCTGCACGCAGCCATCGTGTCCCCGCTGCGCTCCGTGCCGGAGTTTACGGAGACTCTGCAGATGGTTGATGCGGAGGGGGAAGAGTGGGACCAGGACTTCGGGCAGCTGGAGCTGATCGGTGACATGGCCATCAACAGGACAGCAGAGAGGGAACAAGTCAGACATCTTCCTGCAGAGGGCAGCACAGGTAACAGCTCAGCCTAACTTTGTCATTATCTGAAGTTTGCTTTGCTCTCCTTAAACTGATTTTAAATGACATGATCCTATAATCTTATTTGATATTATACATGCAAGAGTCATTGTCACGTTTGACTGCAATAACCCAGAAGATTTGAAAAAATATTAGGCCTAGGAAAAAAAATGTTGTGTTTCCTGTTTCAGTCCTGAAAAAATTAGGGTCGGCAGGTAGGGATTATCTTCTTTTTTTTTTTGTATTTTTTTTAGGCTGGCCAAAACTCTAGTGATACATATCACAATACTGTTGAACAAAGTAAACTAAAATGCATGATGACACTTGTCTTTCAATGTCAAACTTTAATTTTGTGCATGATACAGGGGGTAGATACGTTTATCCTTCATTAGATGGGACAAGCAGTGTTTTACTTCAATAGGTAGCAGGCTAAATAAAAATTCTATCTGGAAGCTATGTGACTCCACTGCCCAACCCAAAAAAAAGTCTAGGGTCGGCAGGTTTTTTTAGGGTAGGTAGGGAAACAGGAAACACAACATTTTTTTCCTAGGCCTTACTATTGGAAGATGTGGCTGTCTGTATTTAACTGTAAATCATGAAATGTTAGCAGTGGTCACGCTTCTGCTGTAGTGGTTTTCATAGTGACTTCTGTACAGCAAATACTAATGTATCTCCAGTGTATTACCATTGTACTTCAAAACTCTGTTAGCAACCTCCCTCTCCCTTCTACCACAAAAGTAAGTCCCAGCAAAAATAAATGAAGTTACGGTACTCAATGAGTCAATCACTTCAGTAAGATGTGGCCCCTTAACCTAGCATGTTCCTTGAATTGTCTCACAGAATACAGGTTTGATGGGCGTGCCATCCAGGGTTTGGCTAAGGAGACACCAGGAAAGAGTGGAGGTCTGATCCCGATCACGTCTCCCATCACTTCCAAGTTCACCACACCTCCCATCCTGAGGAGAAAACGCAAGAAGCATGTATCCTTTATCATCAGTTTATGGACAAAAGTGTATATGACAGGGTGTAAGTAGTGATGTGAGAGAAGTGCAGATTCTACAGATATAGATCCCAATCAGAGTCTGATGGTAGAGACTAAGAGAGATGGTAGTCAAGGTTGCTTGGATTCAGTAGAAATGTGTTACAGAGATCTCCAGGTTATGAATCCTAAGTTTCCAGTGAAACCATTGATTATTATAAGCTGATAATAATGATATCTTAAAATTTACTGACTTCAATCAGGACCTTTACAGGTGGAATCACAGATTGAAACCAGTCTCTGAAGGTCGGGGATCTGTAGATCTCTTTATCTTAAGTTAAAGTTGAATGAATTTGTAAGTTTGTTGTCCTTGACTGGAAGAACAGAACTCCCTCAGCACCTCCACCATGTCTAACGACAGCACCCTGACCCCCTGTAAGGAGGCAGACAACACTCCACAGAGAACACCCATCAAGCCTCTGCCATTCTCACCTTCTCAGGTAACATTAGGGGCTTTGAAATTTGCAGGCATCAAAATGACAATTAAGAAGTTCTTGCTTAATGTACTTACACTTGTAACATCATTATCATAATAATTTGTTGCCAATAAATATAGAAAAAAAATAGAAATCTTGGTTTAGTTTGGTTAAGATTTGCATCCACTCTACAGTGCATTTGATTCAAAATTTTGATGTTAATGGTTCGCACAGAAAGAGTAGATTTAATGTGGGATGCAATCTTCTGGCACCTACTGTAAATCTTGAAATCTTCGCAGTGGTTTAATTTTTTGGGTAACCTCTTGCAGCACAAATTTTTGTTTCCAATATACATGTATTACCAGTACCACTGCTGTAGTATATTTAGTGCAGCAAAAACTTCATCTCCCCTCTACTGTAAAATAAAGTTCCTGATTTCTATGACATAAATGAATTAACAGAAGTATAAAATATGCACTTATCACTACACATTTCCCCCTTCCTGCACAGTTCCTGAACACCCCTGACATCAACGCAGAGGTGCTGACGTCCACCCCGATCTGCAGCCGTGCCCCCACCAGCACCACTCCAGTCAGTGGGCCACTCAACACTCCTGCAACCAGCACTTCTATCATGGGCTTGGGCAAAGAGAACAAGGATGCACAGTCAGTCATGCGCTATCTTTTAACATTATCTGTGTGGAACCTATATGCGTTTTTTGTAAAAACAGTATGCAGGGATATCAAGTCGACAGAGGGTGGTTTCAAACTGCAATACTCTGAAAACGTTGCAAGTTGATCCCAATGCCTGTGGACTTGATATCCGATCGCTTAATACCCTGATTTCAAATACAACAGAAATTTGCTTGTTGGGACCGGACGGACAAGAATTTGACTCAGTCGATCCAAAAAATCTGACACAAAATTGTTGATAATGTATTTTCCTAGTCTTGAAATGACACTCAACTTAGACAAGATGAGCTCCAAAACAGTGAGTGTGATGGGAAAAATTTAATGCTGGTTGTGTATTAGTATAAAAAATCTATTGTACACAACCTATTTTGCCCTGTCATTCAGTGTGCGTATTTCGTATGCCTGAACAGGGAAGTGTTCCGAACCCCCCTGATGAAGCGTCGGCTGATTGACATGACACCCAGAACACCCACTCCGTTCAAGGACGCACTCGCTGAGCTGGAAAAGAAAGGAGGAAAGCTGAAGAATCTGGTACGTAGCTTCTTTAAATGGTTGTTTTACAAGGTCATTTCGAGACATGCTGCACAGCTATTGGCACTTAACAATGTTGAAACATTTGTGGTGGTTTCCTTTTTCATTGTCAATAGAATACAATACCAGGATGACATTTCATGACACTGCAAATATGCATTTCTAATGTATTATTACAGTACAGAGTTCAATCACAAATTCAAAACACCCACAAAAACATCCTCTTCCCTCCTAGTACTCCAAGATGAAACCACCAGAAAAGTAAATTTAAGAAATGAAACAAGTTCTCACACTTGGACTGCCAAGACAGCTTTCTCGTAACTGCTGACCCACAGGAATACAGAGGAATATACAGTACTTGTTAACTGGTGTTTAAGGTCATCTGTTTCAAACTTATGCATTGTTGTTCCAGCCTGTGACCCCGGGTCATATCGAGAAGGACCTGTCAGAGGTCATCAAACAAGAGGACGGTGGGAAATACAGCGAGCTCTTCTGCAACAACGAAACCCCAGACAGGAAAAGGAAGACTGAGGTGAGAAGTTATAACCACTCCTTAGGATATTGTTCAATTTTGGAGGAGTTGATATTGACTGTTTGTGGCTTTTTCCTGTCTCCATACTACCTAACATTGTATTGTAATTTAATCCAATGTTTAGTGTCATTGCTGTCTATAGTTTCAATCAATTTCTTTGAAAATGACTTACTAGGCACGTTTTTAATGATTTTTGTAGACTCAGATTTTGATATGTTGTACAATGCACTTGCTATTTTTAGCAAACATCATTTTTGAATATGTTTGGCTTTTTAGAACCCATCCCCATCCAAGAAGGCACGGAAGTCACTGGCCTGTCTGGAGAACTGGGCACCAGATATTGTTGATCAGGATACCGCTATGGAAGCCATGATGGACACACCGGTAAGACAACAGTGCATGTAGTCACAAATCTTCTTAATCACTTCTTGTTTCTATTCTAAAAGTGAAACTCCACAAAATCCTCCTGTCCCCTTCTACTGCAAAATTAGTTCTGCAAAAATAGATGAATTCACAGTAACTGTAGAAGAAGAAGCCCAATGTGTTCTAACATAACAACTAACCTGTATCTATAACACCCTACAAAAAAACCATGTGTCCTCTGTCTTCAATATGAGTATGTTGCTGGAAGACCTGTGGTGACAAAGAATTCGAGTCACTTGTGTTTTAAGAACCTTGAATCAGCAAACATTCAGTATAATTGTAATCCATGTTTTATATCCCAGATGAAGAATCTTCTGTCAGAAGTGTCTCTGCTGTTCTCCCCACCCGCGGGGTCCAGAGTGGAGGGAGGGAAGGACGTTCAGCTGGCAGACACTTCCCTGGGGCTGAACAATGCCTTCAACCTGCCGTCTTCTCCCACCAAGATGAAGGTAAGACAGGAAGACAGATGAAGAGTTCATGTCTTATCAGTGAGGAAACTGTAAAGCCCCAGTCACACATTTACGACCTTCCCACGACTTCAAATTTGCTCAGGACCACTCCCCTAACAAGGTCAAAGCCGGGAATCCATCCTAATCTAGCCCCAGTTTGGTCGTCTTGGAAGAATGTCACTTTCTCAAATATAATTTTTTTTTAGATCCATTGTTGGCTGGTGCAGACAACTTTCAAAGAACTAGTATTTTTTAGTAGTTGCTGACCTTGCTGACCTTGCACTAACTTCCAGCCATGGTCTGGTGGCAGTTGGGAGGAATTGGTCAACTGTCTGTGACAGGAGCTTGTGATAGCATATAAACAAAATGCTTCCTGCTAGTGGAATTTGTTGAATCTATTAGCAGCTGCATTGAAAGTCACTAGATGGAATCATGGATGCCGTGCTGTAACTTGTGCCATAATGAACGCATTTGAAAACTTTACCCTCTATTTCTCTACCAGCTGCGGTCAGCCTCAAAACGACACGTCCATTTCCAGGAGACCCCTGTGCAGACCCGACAGACAAGCAAAGTAGTCAAGGTAACCATAATAAGCTACATGTTTCACTTCAATTGAGGATGACTATTTCCCTTTAAACTTATTTCTGGTAAGAAACATACAGCATGATAAGTAAGAAGTTTTAACATTGTGTGTGCTGATATTTGTCATCAGCTGGACACCAGATACGAGCAGGTGGCCTGTGGGAAGACGGCCGACCAACAGTTACTCATCCAACAGGCACGAGCCATCATGCAGTCCTGCAAACCACGGGCACTCAAACTCTGAGGGAACGCAATCATCAGTCGGCTCTCTGTGTCATCATTCAAAAGATGACTAACATCTACAGCATTTTCCAATCTGATCAATAACAGTCCTACTGTGGGCAATCACTCTGTAGATTTCCAACAAGTAGCCATAGTCACAAAGAATCGATCACCTGCAAAGGAAAGCTATATTAGAAAATGCCAGTGGCTGAGAAAAGTTTTATTGATAGCTATTTGTCTACCAGTCATCTCTTACAAACTCAAAGCCATTCCTACCATAACTTGATCAACAGTCAACCAATGAAAACTTGCAAGTCATAAAACATTAACCAATCACATTGCAGGATTTATACAGATCTGGCCAATCAGAATGAGGGAGTGTTTCCCACATTTCTGTCTCAGTTGACTTGTCTAGAAGGGAGAATTGAACCCTTGTTAAATGTGTGTGATTCATTGGCCTTCATGTGTAGTTGCAATGTTTTCCATTTTAAAAATCCATCCATTTGGCCAGTGTGTAGTTTTATTCTTGTTGAAACTGTTGTGTTACTTTCTGTGTGATGTTTAGAAATACTACATGGATATGACTTTATGAGAGATATCTTTTGCCACTGCCATTTTAGTTGAAAGGTCTTGGTCTTCTTGTCATTAAGAACATGTCTAATCATGTTTGCAAATTTATCCCAAACACTTCTGCTCAATATATCATATGGTTGTCTTGCATGGAAGGACTACTAGTGTTGTTGTAAACTCATGTAACATGATGTCATAACTGTAGAAAAGTTGCTTTGTACTTGTTCTGTGCAGAAAACATTTAACAAGCCTTACAATGTTCATCAACAGCCTAATATTTTAAAAGCCAATGCAAAATGCTTGATTTTTGGATAAGGCCAAACACACAACAGAAATAGTTTCACTGTTGCTTTCTAGAAAATTTATTGTAAGCTGAAATTTATGTTAGAGATGGTTGATACATTTTGTACCTTGTACTTAACACTAGCTGCTGGGTTTGTATGTATTACTGGGTAGAATTTGACATTGTCAGTGGTAACATTACCTAGCTTTCTTATACACATTACAAGCACTGAGCACCATTTGTCTGGGGTTTACAGGAAGAATATGCACTGGATACAAGAAGTATGGCTTGACTGCGCACAGAGCACCAGGAATAGGTGTAATTTCCAGTGAACGGGTCTAACGAAAGGGAAGAGGCAAAAGATTGTATTTAAATGGTTGTTGCAGAAATTAGTATGTGAAGTAAATGTATATATTATCAGTACAGCATACGAAATGATAAATAGAGTTGAACTAAAACTGTGGAGGCACAGTTGATACTATGTGATTTCACGGTTTGTCGACAACTGTCTTGCTCTTATGTACAGTAGAGGGAGTGGTGGTACAATGTGTGTGAAAATGTGCGTTTTCGAGGTAAATTACAATATCCATATGGAGACAATTCTGGACTTATGCTTTTCAAAAATGAATTATTCAATCTTAAGGCACATAAAGCCTTTTCTTTAAATGTAAACTTGAAAGGCATGACTTATCTGAATTAATGGGATATTGATAAGATTATATACTAAGACTAGTGTATACATCAGAAGTACAAAAGCATGCAGAAGATGACAAAGTAACAAGAGACCCAACATGCCCAGAATTGTCTTGTACCATGATATTGCTGTGCCTTAATCTCTTCTCATGTCTCTCACCTGAAATTAACAGATATTTTGAAGAGCTGTCTTTGCACTTAATGGAGAAACATGTTCCATTTTAATATTCCTGTGATAAAAACAAATTGTTGTTTGTGTACAATTATTGTAAAAAAAGTATGTTTATGTGCAGCATTGACAATATCTGTAAAGGTAAAAGATACAGTCAATCCTCAGTTGCATAGAAACTACTGTTATTTGCTGACTAAGGGCAAAACTGCAGGCATTTATTAAGTCTATTATATTGCTGCTCAACAGTCTATATACTACTAGGTAAATCCATTTTTACCTTCCAAGTAACTGAGGTTTTACTGTAACTTGTGTGTTTTGTTGTATTTGGTTCATATTTTGAAACATAATGTCCACCAAAGTATGTCAGGACTTCTGCATCTAAAAGGTTCACAGATTTTTTTGTAACAAAACATTCAAATTTGGAAAGACCCCCCTCACATTCAAGGACCTGTCTTTGCCGTTCACTGTATTTATCACAAAATCACACCCTTTGGTTAAACAGTTAATTTTTGGCTACACCTACCAAACCTTTGAATCCTAAAATTAGTCTGACTCCCAATGTTTACTCTGAACTGAAAGTGCAGAAGTCCTTTCTTGAAGATGGGAAATTTAAAGAAAGTAAGTTTGCTTGACCACATTTTCTTCACTTTAACAGTAAGGAGTGTTGTAGCTTAAACATCACCCCTAATAAATTGTGCAGTTCATTTGCTTGTTTGTCCTTGTTTCAAGCCACATATGGCTAGCCTATATTTACACAATATCTTGTTTTCAATGACAAATGGTGCCCTTGGCCTTGAGAGAAACACCTCGAACACATTAAAGAGCCCACCACACTTATCAAAATGACTACGATGGATCCATCCTCACGTGAGTGGATGAAACATTACAGTCCGGTGTTACACAGCTTGTGCATACTATACTGCACATGTACAAAACTTCGGTGTTACACCTTAACCCTATTCAGACCGGGCTTTTTTGGTCATCCCTGGACCGGGGGGGGGCTTTTGAGGCCCTCCACTTCTAAGTCCTATAACTCTAAAACGACGTACCGTAGGGCCACCAAATTTTCAGGACATGATTTCGACATAATATCTGACAAGTATGTGACGTTTGACGTTACGTTGACGTAAGATGACGTAATTATGACGTCATCAATTTGATTAAATTGGCCAAACCCATGAAAAATGGGTATTCTCAGAAAACTTCAAGTTATGCTGCAAAAATGCAACAACAAGTACAGATAACAGAATAATAATGTTTATTACGACTTGCGTTGCCAATAGCAACATCAATGACGTCAATATGACGTCATAAAATGACGTCATGCACATCTAAGATACGAGTTGGGCTCCGCCATATTATATCCACCACCTTGAATTTTTAAAAATCCTTTTTTTGCAGCAAATAATCACGAAGGGCAATGGAAATATACTAAATTCATTCATTTAGATGGTTTTTGATGAAAAAATACCAGGTAGTTACAAATTTTAAGGGATAATTAGCTTGTTATTCTTGATCTGGCCATTCGGTCCGCCATCTTGGATTTTGGGCTGATGACGTCATCAAATTAGCATAATTTATGCATATATAATTATGAAAGATATGCTGAATAATATAAGATTTTATTTATGTAACAAAATCGCAGTAATATAGCAAATAAATGTGAAAAACACATAGTTAGAACCAAAAATAGTGATTTTTGGCAAAACTGCCTGTCAACAAACGGTTGCCATGGCAACAAGAAAAAATGGAAAATTTGTCAAACTTCGTAAAATTGTTGCCAACAATATTTTAGGAAAACTCACTAAATTTGGTGGCTCTAGCGTAAGCCGTTCTGGCGTTATAGGACATCGAAGTGAGCGCGGGCCTCAAAAGCCCCCCCCCGGTCTGAATAGGGTTAAGGCATTAACTGCTCTGTGAAACTTACAGAAACAGGGGAAACAAAAAGTGGGCTGAAGCCTTGTTAAGTATGTACTACGCGTAGTCTGACCATTTCTAGTAGAGAATACGGGACAGAAATTTGTTAAATTGTGCTGCAACACTGTTTTATCGCTTCGATTCTTGTTACAAGGACAGATTATCACCTTAGGACAGATTCACTCAAACTGTTACACTCAGTCACTCTTGCCTAAGCCGGGCTGGGACATATGGGGAGGGGGCTGCCAGAATTTTTTTTTTATATACCTAAAAAAATCAGTACTAGAATACAACCATGTAAAACATCACGCCAAAGCTGAAAAGCGTAAAGGCACTCTGAAGAATCATGAATTTGTCCCCTGACTTAACCCAGGAATAGTTACGAACTGTATATACTTGGGGAAAAGGTTCCACTTGTATGCACTGTGCAGGGTATTCAGCACCAAGGACAGGTAAGATAGTTTTCAGCACCAAGGACAGGTAAGTTTGCTTTTAAGTGAGTTGATGGTGTTCAGCCCCAGGGACAAGTTTGTTTGCCTGTCTGTGATTGGCGTTCAGCACCAAGGACAGGTGTACTGTGTAGCCATGTCGAAACATGAAACGTTTACAACAGTCAACGCGGCTGTTTATCTGTGGCGACTGTCTGTGTTTAGTTTAACTAGCTCACGGTCTCACAGTGCCCCCTAGTGATCGGAAAACAAAGTGTAGGTCTTTCGTTGGCACAGAAGAGAAAACGTGAAGTTGATTGGCTAACGAGGAGTCTTTCATTAATATGATTGGACAAAGCTAACCAATGGCAGACAGGTAAATTTTATGGACAGGGTAAAATGCACCGTAGGTATCAAATCGATACGCTACTATTGGTCAATGTTGGTATCATCTCTACCAATGAGAATGCTTTAGACATTACCAAATTGACCAATAGCAGCTAAGGTTAAGAAATCAAAAATGTTGCCACCCCGAGTAATATGGTAATAATTTTGTCCGCAAGGAGTCGCTTCTGTATCAGTTCTAGTTAAGCCATCGTTCTGGCTACAACGGTTATACACTCACCCATAACCGACACTTGAAATTAATATACTTCTAATCTTAACGAAAGGAATAAATTATGAAGTTTTCAGTCTCAGGCGGGGTTGTGCTTTGAATAGTGCAGTTTTATTTCATAACGCTCAGGGGCGCTGTTGTACTGCAGAGCGAGTCTGCGTGCAGGTACGTTTTCGCGCAAGTTGTAGCATGAGTTTGCTGTAAACAACGATACTCTTTCGTGTAGTATTGAAGATGGACAGGTTCGTGATAAAAAAGGGAACTGCGAAGACATCTGAGAGTCTAAAAGTTGTCTCCCAAGAGGCAAACTCAAACCGTAACCGTTGCTCGCCGCGAAAAAGAGGACTGAGTGGGGAGGGGGGCACTTCGAAATGTCGAAAAACGTCAGGAACAACCAACACCAAAGTCGACTTGAACTTGAAGTGGAGAAACTTACGCGGAGAGAGTTTTAACTGCGACTACGCGGTACTGTACAGTCCCAGTGCCGCAAGGACCCTGTTAAAGGCGTGTGAGGAGGAACTTATCTACAACACCGGGGACTTGGCTAAAGTGCAGGTTAGGTCTTTATTTTCTTCAGAAGGCGGTAACGTTAACATGTAACGTTAACCAACATCTTGCCGATGAACGTTGGACAGTCCAATAATGCCAACCAAGGAATTATATCATCTTGAAAGTCATGTATCATAATTTTTATATTGCATGTTAACAGATCATCTTACGCGATCACGCCCTGTTAACTTTATTGTGGTCTGCATATTGAAACGAAATGAGGTCAAAATGTTATGTTTTGTAAACAAAACATTTGCAAGTGGAATTCATTTTCCTGCAATTAAGAATGCTCCTCTGAGCATTCCCAAACTTATGTGTATATGCAAAGAAAAAAAGTTGCCTTCATATATGGTGAAATAACATACGTTGATGTTAACAAATGACTTTAAGCCCACAGAACATTGTAACAAACACAAATGATTGTCTTTTTTTGTTCTTTCACATCTTTGGCTTAGCGGTGGATGTTTGTATCCGATTTCTGGTATTGTTTTGCAAGTATGTAGCATATAGCTCATTTTGCAGTTTCTTTCTGCGATTTTTTTTATGTATACGGTATGGTCACAAACTTTTCTAAAGCCGAAAAGGGATGAAAATTCACACATGCAGATGTCAGCGTCGCCTAAATGGCAACGAAATGTATCTTAACAATAGCGATTGTATTACATTTTTATCAGTAAAACTGTGTGTCACCCCTCTGCAGATATTTGGACAGTTCCATAACATTCCCGTTTGTCACCCCTCTGCAGATATTTGGACAGTTCCATAACATTCCCAGGAAGCAGGTAGCGTTTGGTGACCCTGGACTGTCCTACCGGTTCTCAGGGGTGGAGGTACCGGCCCGACCATGGACACCTCTCATGGAAGGCATCAGGGACAGGGTACAGGAAGCTACAGGGCACAAGTTCAACTTTGTTCTAGTCAACAGGTGAGAAACAACGGCAGAAAGATCGCTCAGATCTCTGCTCAGAATCTTTGGCCTACAGCTCTCAATTTGGGTGAGCCTAGATACTGTAAATTCATTCATTTTCACGGGGACCTAATTTCTTGTTAGGAGAGGAAAGATGGTTTGTGGCATTCTAATCATGATCATGTGGTAAGTGGTCATGGTGGAAAAGCAAAAATAAAAATAAAAAACTGGCATTGGTTACAATATTTAAAAGATTCAACTGTAGGATCACAGGTTGCGAGTTTGTAAGTGCACTTTGATTTGACATTAAAAAAAGAGCTTATTTCACAACAGGAATTTTTGGTGAAGGAAGCCCTTCTGAGCTTCTGTTGATTGTCTTTAGATACAAGGATGGTAACGACCACATGGGAGAACACCGCGATGATGAGAAAGACCTGGTACGGGAGGCTCCCATCGCGTCCCTTTCGCTTGGACAGAAGCGAGATTTCATCTTCAAGCACTGCGACGCACGCGGAAAGAGCGCCAAGCGTGCGATGGATCCCGTGAAACTGGAGTTGGAACACGGCAGTCTCCTGATGATGAACTACCCGACCAATCGCTACTGGTACCACTCCCTCCCTGTCAGGAAGAAGGCGCTAGGGGTCAGGATTAACATGACCTTCAGGAGCATGGTGACCTCTAAGTGACCTGTACCTTTCCTGAAGTGTTTTTATTTGCATGGATATTGTTGCACAATTGATAAATATTTGGGTGAATTTTATCAATGGCAACAGGCCTTGGAATTGTTGTTGAGCAAGGGGCCGAGCCACCAGATAATGGCAACCCGCTGCGCTCATGAGACGCCCCATCAGAGCTGGACTGCACTACGGGTCATCTTTTGAGCTGAGTGAACCCTCTTTATGAGAAAAGGCTATGCGAAGGAAAACAGGGTCCCAGATGTGTGTTACCTGTGTTTTCAACTGGAGTACTGGTATAGCAGGGCTGTTTCGGTGCACTGTCGGGTATTCTGAAATTATGTACATAAATGATATATAAATCTATAGATTAATGCATTAATGCGTTTGTTTCCGCCATGGTGACCTCTTCACTACTATCTCAAAACCATGCAAAAATTTTGTATTTTTCCATCCACTCCCTTGTCTAAGTGCTACATGTACATACTATGATTATGATGTACAAACTATACATTGTACAGTGCAATATGATGTATTGGAGACAATTGTTTACCCTTGCCAAGTTGCAGTCTTCTTGCCCCTTAATGCAATAATGGTCTACTCCTATGCTATTAGATGATACCACACCTAAGCCTGTACCATTTGAAGTTGGCTAGTAGAGTCTACGCCTTAAGTACCATATAATAATGACCCTTCTTCAGCAGGTTTGTGAACCAGACAATTTGTTGTCTTTGCTTGTTTTATTCAATTGTTGAGGTACATGTAGTATGTAAGCTGTAACTATCTATATCCTTAGAAACGTATAGGTACCAGTATGGCCACATCATTAGACAACACTAAATGCACATTGCACGACTGTTACCCGGTAATGCAATTAAAAAACCCCAAACATACACAAAATGAAATCTAATTTTATTGTGATGCTGTCTTATGCGTCAGCCCAAATAGTCATCTCTGGGTAGAAATATCTTAAATCTCCGGTGTACAGACAAAATTTTTTGTCTTTTTAGTTTGTCCAACACAACTTTTATGTAGGGCATTACCCAGTCCCTTAATGGCAGTATGCAGCATGTATGTTACAATCCATTTCCAAGTTGTGTTGTCTAAGTAATATACTGGACTGATTCATCATGAAGAAGGGGCACTTCTGTGTAGTCATCTTCCATGGACTTCCTGTAAGAGGCAATAGTGGTCAATCATTTTTAAAAATTGGAAATGCATTGTAAAATTGTTCTTCTTGAGATATAAACATCAATTGATAAGACTTTTCATTATTAAAAATCATCAAATATACAGTCAAAACTTGCCAAGAAGGCCACTCAGGAGACAGGTAAAATCTGATCTATGTGGACGGGTGGTCACTTTGGACTGGATTCTTAGTGCTTGTGTAAAGGGGGGGAATTGTCTAAAGGACCACCTCAAAATTGGAGTGTGTTGAGATGGCCATATGTAGGTTTGATTGTATAGGCAAGGTGCTTCAAATTAGCTACAGGATATAATTATATAAGCAACAGTTTTATTCTGTATTTATCAAGGAAATTAAAGACACAGGATTTTACTCACAAAAAGTCTAGAGCAGTCTTTGTAGTTTTCCTTGTCTCCTCTGTGATTGGGTAGAACCAGATGATGATGATGAGTACCAGGAGGTAGCAGCCCCCCGGTATGATGGTGACCAGGTACCTCAGGTACTGACCCACTGAGCTGGGCTGCACACAGTCGGTAGCATTGTAGTTAGCAGCCCTGAGGAAAAATGGTAGATATCAGTTCAATGTTTTAGTTTTCATTGCCTGATAAGCTTAAGTCCTTGTCACACATAGCTGAGCATGGTCTCATGGTTCCTTTTTCACATTTCAAAACCATATATGTATTGATATAAAATGTAGTACCTATTAGGATTGCATGTAATTCACTGACTATGCGACTTGAATTAGATATTTCCTTTTGATTTGATAATTTGATTTGTCGTACTCAGGATCTTTAGATTTTTAGGGCCACTTGTCATCTTGTTGAAAGAATACTTGGCTATGAACCATACTAAACCTGACACATGATTTAAGATAGCACTCCAGTATTGGCACTTACTCTAGGAGCAGGTTGGAAAGAGCCTGGGCAATGGCAGCCATGACAGCATTGACCAGCAGCAGGGCAGAGTAGAAGATGGTCTCCATGGCTTCTCCTGTCTTCAGTTTAAAGGCGTCTATCACGTCAGTAGTCATCACACTTTGGAGGAAGGCATCTTTAGTTCATTTTAGCTCATTTAAATTCATTCCACATCAATGTACATTAAGGCACTGTTGATAGGTAAAGGGCACACAAACAAAGTGCAAGCTGCCAATTTGGGTAAGTTCCAATTATTGTGTTGGTGGGATAAAGTTTAGTCATTTTTCATGATACTATTTACCAAAACACAGAGGAACTGCCTAAGATCCAAAGGGGGGGGGGGGGGGGGGTTCGTGATGGACCATGGGACAGCAGATGCCCTTAGGTGCCTTAAGGCCGTATGGATCAGTAGATCAGCTCCCATCATGAACCGTGGTGTGTTGTTCGGGTATAAACTCCGTCATGTTTGGCATCGCTCACAAAGGCCAATTTGCCTTGAATAACCCCTTACCTGGAAGTCCGAGTCCCAGGTTGATTACATACTCCCCCCCATGTGAATGCTACAATCACAGTTGGGACTA
>NC_049980.1:12437583-12444750 GCF_000003815.2 Branchiostoma floridae | reverse complement strand
CAACAAAAACAAGTTTGGCAATAAAATGTATTGCCATGGCAACGGTGTCTGAGATGACAGTTAAACGGCCACCAAACTGGTCTGGGAAAACCTGCCGTCCGAAAGGGAGAACCTTGTTGTCCATTGTATTTGCGGAGAATTCTTGGCAAACTGACATATAACATACAATTAGGCTAGCCCCTGAAGCATCACCAAAAATAGCTACCACAATAAATGTAATATAAAAAAATCCAACATATCAGTAAAAACTATTTGTAACATTTCCTTCGCATGATATTGGAATAAACATACATCAAAAACACATATAGATCAAGTAATAAGGCCACAGCAAGTAAAACTTATGGATGACATTCTCTAAAGACTAAAAATAATGAGATAGGCCAAAAAAAAAAGATGGGTAAGACAATCAAGATACATAAACATTGTAACAAGAATTGAAGTGACAAAACGTTGCATCACAACTAACAGTCATTCATTCCTATATTCAAGAAGTGTTACTAGTATAAAAGGTACGCTAATGTGGTAGACTGGTATCAGTTGCCTATTTTGGCAACTACACTCATGGCTTCCATTATGATCTATCTGACCATCCCCGAAAAAATGAAATCAGGCAAAAATTATTGAGTGCGCCATCCATAAAATTTACTTGCTGTGGCCTACGTGAAAAATTTATCATTCTACCACTCTGTAGGAAACCAAAACTCTGAAGGTCTTGTCTTTGCTGACAGTTTAATCAAAAGATCTGAAAGATCTTTAAACTCACAATCAAGCTGCCAACCAGAAACTTTTTCCTCCCAAACTTCTTCAGCAGCAAATAGCAGGGGAATAGTGACAATGCGCCAATGCCCTAAAGGGGATTTGACACAACATTGATATATACAACATTCCTCACATCATATAAATTATACACCCACTGACAAAGGATTTTTTATGTGAGTCATAAAATCACATGTCGGAATCTGCTCCTGGATTGCATTCCAGGACAATAGCCTCTTAATTTATTTATAGTAAGTAAAAGTTGACGAAACATGATTGAAGACTATAATGCTCACGGTTGTGACTGGCAACACTAAGGCGGTCTGGTCTTCCATGCCTAACGTGTACTGGAGCACTAGAGATATGTTGGAAGCGATGAACTGGAAAAAATTCAACAGACATGTCGACTAAACAGAGTGAAACAATTGCAAATCAACTTCACCGTTACCAATTTCACAGAAATTACACACGTCTGTTTTTGTTTGCTCATGTATGTGTTTTTGTGTTTGTTTTTGTTTTACATTGTTGTCCTACATTGTCCATTAAAGCTAGAGGAGCGAACTGGGGCTAAAACATTTCATCTATTCAAGGAATGTGACAAGTAGGGCCATTTGAGCAGTTAATGTATATACTCGTAACGTTTTAAGTACTTACGAGTTTTCAACAAAATTTGGCCATTTGACGTAAGAAAAACACATAGTAGGAGAGTTTCCAGACTACCCCCAACCGTAGCGCCGATCGTGGCCGGGGAAGGTCTGGAGTAAAGACGTGGGAAGGTACAGTGGTGATTGAGTACTAGTAACGTTAACATACTAGTAACAGGGGCTTTACCGTTCCAGCCATGCCCAAGAACCCCGATATGAACAGCAGGCAGATGAACGGTCGGAAGGTGAAGAGATGTTTTATCACCGACTTGTTGTGGAGGCCGCTTTTTATCCTGTTGTCAGGTTTCACATCTGAAAATCGGAGAGGTATATATTTGTGTATGTATTCTCAAAGCTTGTTATCTAATTTACACCTCTTCCATATACTAGTAGGCCCAATACAACAAATGTATCATCAAATGGAAATTATATATGTACGTTATTCCAAGAGTTTCTAACTACTAGACAATGAGTTGTAAGAGTTGCTCACCATAACACAATTCCAACATATACTGAGCATGCAGCATGATAAAACAAAATGTTTTTATGTAGTGGTATAACTATTAAATCTCGCATTAGACGAGTTGCTAGTGATTCGTTTTGGTTTCATTTTCAAATTATCTGTTTTTCACTTAGGCAATGCCGTATAGCTCCGCTCTAATAACATTTGGCAGTTCAAAATGTTCAACATCGGACAGTAAACTCACTCTTTCTCTCCGGAACACCAAAGACTCCCACAAGGCCACACAAGACGTATATGCCGGCGATAGCTGACGCCGACACCATGAAAGCCTGTTTCTGTAAGTGTATGTGCATTGTCGGGTTAGTTGGGACTTTTGCCAAAAGAAAAGAAAAAAGAAAGATTTGTCTTCGTATGAATACGTACAACCGTTTGCCTCCCCACTCAGCAAGAAATGAAATACAATGTATCAACATTTGTCCCGGGGAAAGGTATATGTTACTAAACCCACACACCCTTATCGAGATGACCAGGGGTGCCCCGGCCCGGTGTGCTTGGCTAAATACGTGGACAGTAGTGACGTGCACTACAATGCCGTACCAACCAACAAAAAGGGTCATGCTTCGACCAGAAAGAAGGAGAGAGAGTCCTACTCATGTAACTATCTTCTACCTGTACAGCTAGCGATGCTCCAGGATGGGTTCCGTTAGTGCCATTAGTACACGGGTCGTACCCGACAGGCGCGCCGTACGCAGCCAGGGTGGACCCGGGGATCAGGGAGCCACCAAACATCGCCAGAATGGTGCCGCCTACAGCTGTACGTGTGGGGTATAGATATAACTTTGTGTAAAATTCTGTGTTTATCAAATGCTGCTAAATATACAAAGAGTTGTGAAATGTACGTTCTACTAAGGATTGTCATGCCACACAGCCGACGGTACCGGTGGTCTCCTGACTTTCTCCAGACCATGAGCAAGGTCATCTATGGTTGGAATTTAGTCGGTGAGGTTGCCTACTAATCTTTAAATTCATATGTGCCAGCCGACTACACATTTTGAAAAATGAAGTTTGATATCACTACGAGCGAATTGGAGCTAGCTGTAGAAGAGGAAGGACTCCAGACTACTCCTAACCAGCGCAAACGTTGGTTGGGGGCAAAGTTGTTGGAAGTTCCAACTTGTGTTACTGAGGTTTAACATTCAATGCTTTACTTTCATCTCGCTCTTTAAAATCTTTAATATCTAACGTAGGATTTCAAGCTGTACATGTTTGTTAGATCCTTATCAAATCTATAAAAAATAATTAGACATATTTTAATAGATATTCTATCAGTCATCAATTCCATGCCGCATATTCCACCCACCGAAAGCGTTAAGAATGTCCCTCTCCTTTGGCTCGTTTGTGGCGAACATGACTAGAGAATTTTGTGGAACACCATAAACCTAGAGACACAGAAATAAAAATAAAAAGTTATCAAAGACGCATTGTATCAAAATTTGCATTAATCGAACCTCTTTAAGTTTTAAATGTTGTTGTTGTTTTTTAATCATACTTTTCAAGGTCACACAAATCCTATTCTGAGCACTTTGTCCACTTACCGCACTGAGTACGTAGAAAGCACAGGCGAAGAAAGTGTACCAGACTAGCTTGCTGGTCTCTCCGGACGTCCCGATGGAAAACCACGTGAAGAAGTAGGCAACAGCCGTTGGAACCACCGCAACAAACATCCTAAATATGGTCAGCAAACATCAACGTACGGTCGGAGTGGCGGACATTGTTAATAGGAAAACGGTATCGAGGAGGCATGACCCTGACGAGAAGGGGGGAACTCTGCCATTTCTTCGTCGGCATCAGGGTTATGCCTCCTCGTAATTTAGAGCTCACAGACTCGTCGTCCGATCGATTTTCGCTACACCTCTCCAACCATTAGGTCGGCGCTGTGTTGGGAGTACCATTAACTGCATCCTTCTCTAGCTTCAGTTCGATCTTCTGCTCTGAAGCAGAATATGACTTCCCATACTTTGATTTTTCAAACGTTATAGTCAGATATGGAAGACGACTTTTAGAGACCATGGCCTGGAGAAGGTCTTGAGGCCATGTTCGGCTATGTGTGACAGGAGCTATATATAGGCATAATAGCAACTACAGAAAAATAGAGGTCTACCTACGAGTAACAGTGTATGTCCTTTAAACTATTAATCTTTTTATAAAATGGGTAACTTAATTTTAAGTCTTTTTTTAGTCTTTTCTTTACAATGTGCAACGAGCTTGGAAAATATGTACAACAGTACGGGTTTTAACAATGCTTTTCTGTAACTAAATTTCCAGATGACACACAGGTGTGATGTAAAGAAGTTCCCGTACCATGGTTTGAGCTTGCCCCATCTTGTGTTGGTCCTGTTCACAAGATAGCCGACCAGTGGGAAGGCTAGCGCCCACAGAACATTACACGTGGTCGTTACTATGGGAACGCGTTCTGGCGGGAGCTTAAGGAGAGAAAAAATCAATCATTGTCAGTAGACTGGCATGAAGTGAGTGGAAAGATGACCACAAAGGTCAGTCTTATTGGGTGGCAGGAAATACAGTTCAGAGTTCGTAGAACTTGCTGTTGATCAATGATAAAATATAATAGCCTATAGAGGAAGCGAAGAGGCTACTAAGAAAAAGGACAAACTGTATTATTTCACGTAGTTGTGAGATCTCGGGAAGTCTCGTTTGGAAACAAAAAGATCAAAAGTAGAAACTTGCCAAACGTTTCATTACTTACATGATTGTTGTGTGGTGTATGGTTCTATAGTTGTCATAACACTGACTACTCTTACACTGATTACTCTTACAATCACAGATGTACTCCTCCTACAAACAGTGATCACAAAATTGAAAAACAAGGCAAAAGTAAACAATCATATAGTACCTGTACGACCTCCAAAAGAAACACAGGTAGATACAAGCCTATTGTGATCTGGGACATGTAGTTTGGAATAGTGCTGAGCGAATAGCAAAGCCTGTTCCAAAACGTGATCTTTTCCCCACCTTCCGTCATTGCGATGTTGTATCTACATTGATACAGTAAACAATCATTTAAAGTCCGCGGTACCAAGTAAATACTTACGTCATATGTAATGAAGTTAAACGTTTTTGATATACATGTATCGAATATAGGATTTATAACTTATCATTTGATTTTATGGGCTTTTGATTTTCATTCCATCATCATATAGTTTAATTTTTGTTATTTCATGATGAAGTTAATGAACAATTTGCTCTATATACATGTACCTACAAGATTGTGACCTGTTTTGTAAGCTACAACGGTTTGCCGGTAAACACAAACTGAATTTAGACATATTCACAAAGGTCTCATGGAGATCAGCATTAATTGAATATTTCAGAAAAACCAAAACGATTGAACACTAACAATGATGCGTGTTTAGACTAGTAAACGTTAATGTTCTATGATTAAGCCGATCAAAGTTTAAATCGGTTGCAAAAGACAAGTTTTCCAAAGAGTCACCTTACCTGATGTTTTTCTTAGTAGGAAGCAAAGGTCGACGGATGACCTAGTTAAGATCGAGGCAACGCTATTACAAACACTGAATAACGAACAGGAGGCCGCTTTTTTATTTGTGTTGATTACACAGGGGGCGTACCCATACAGACAGCACTTCGGAGGCGGGAGCAAGATCTAGCCTTGCAGTGTACGTACAAACTGCAAAGCGGCGTTGCAAGCAGCACTTGAGCGCGGTGTACCGAAAGTGCGAAAAGGAACGAAAAGGAACGAAAAGGAACGAAAAGGAACGAAAAGGAACGAAAAGGAACGAAAAGGAACGAAAAAGAACGAAAAGGAATGGAGTATGAAGCAAACTTAAATAAAATCAATGAGAATATAAGGAATCGGTACTGCGGGCGTTAGAAGCCTATGAAACGTGTTTTATTTTACCGAGAATTTGACATTATCAAATTTTTACAGCGCTGTTTCAGGCTGTTGTTTTTGTGTGGCTAAATTATTCTTTGAAGATCTGCGAAATACAAAGAAACGGAACTGAGATAAGAAAGTAAGGACTAAAATTCATTGGGTGGTAGATGAATATCGATTATTATACATTTTCAGGATGAGGCAAGATTGTAACGTTGTTGTTGTATTTGGGTGGCTTTTATTCTCCCTAGAGGGGAGCGCCGCATGCAAATGACCCGCGAAATCCGGTCAGGAAAGATATGCTAATAAACTGCTGCCCCACGAGCATGACAGCTCCTTTTAACAGGGCCAACAACATGGTTTTCTGGAGACTGGAGACATATCTTCTCGCTCGTTCACAACGAAAGAAAAGCTGTAAAAGGAGAGACATATATACATTGTACCAAAGAGATTTCATCAAGTTGTACCATGAGTATTCATCATTTTGGCGGGAAGAAAGGTGCCAACGTGAGGAATTTGTGCAAAGGATATTGGTAAATACAATTTCTGTCAACAATTTTCCGTCATATTCAATACAAATAAATTTCTGCCTCTTGCGACCGACATCAGGCCCTCGCTGATGATAAAAAATCCCAATGCCGGGTTTAGATGTCCTGGTTGCAAAACAAATTTAAGGCGTTGTATTAATATTAATGAAAGTGTGAAAAAAAAAGGAAGGAAAAATAATTCCCAACATGCTGGGCTCGAACTTCCGATCGTCGACTTCCCTGGGTTCGAACATGCGACCTATATTTCTCTAAGGTCAAGTTCTTACAAATTGTGCAATACATATACTTGTAACTTTGCTATCATTGCATTTTTTAAACAACTATATCCACATAGCATGGCTTTTTATGATAAAATATGCGCAATCGTTCTCGACATAATCCATTTCTTCTTGTGAAATTTTATAATATAAATGTAATATGGATATTCTAAGGAATGTTATAACGACATTAACACGTACATGAACATAGATATGCATAGATAGGTCTCATCAATATTCATTCCTCCATTGAACCATTGCTATAGGAATTTCGTGGAACAAGCCGCAAAATGCATTTGCCGATCACAGTTTACCTTTTCCTAATATTACCATCGATTTTATTTGAATTTGCTTCATACTTCGTTCCTTTTCGCACTTTCGGTAGCGAAATTGCGAAAAGGAACGAAAAGGAAAGTACCGAAAGTGCGAAAAGGAACGAAGTATGACGCAAATTCAAATAAAATCGAAAGTGCGAAAAGAAACAAAAGGAACTTTGCTCCCCTAAGGCCCTTGCGGTCCTTTCAAGCCTTTCCAAGTCCGGAACCTCCGTTGTGGACCTTTCCGGACTTCCCCCCATTGCCAACTT